>NC_058081.1:402518983-402819209 GCF_014858855.1 Bufo gargarizans
ATTTTGCCAGGATTGTCATGTATAGCCCCACTGTTATCTGCCAATTTTGAGATGTGGGATTGTCGCCTGGAGTTTTTGACAAGGTTGGCCAACATCCTTCCTGATTTGTTACCACCTCTAAAGAACTTATTATCTATTCCAGACATGTCGCATCTCATCTATCTCTTGTACCACAGTTTATAATCCCCTTTAGCCAGATGCCAGGTCTTCTTGGTATTTTCATTAGGGGAGGTCTGATAAGTGGTAAAAGCGGTACGAAGGGAGCAACTGAGATCTTACAGTTGTTGAGTGATCTTTTTTTTAAGTCCCCTTACAGAAGCCATTATCCTCCCTCTATAGACAGCCTTGGCAGCATCCCAGAACAGCGAGGGGTTAGATAGACTAGAAACATTATCTCCTCTGTACTCTAGATACCAGCCTAGGACAATATCTCTAAAGTTATCATCGTTATACAAGTAAAAGGGGAACCTCCACATAATATCCTGGCCTTTAGGCTGCGGCTCTAAAAAAACTATATAAATTGTAGTGTGATCCGAGAGCACCATGTCATGTATTTTTGGTTCTGCTACCCTAGGCTTCAGTGTTTCCGACACTAGGAAATAATCTATCCTGGACCATGAGTCATGTGGTGTGGAATAGAATGTAAACTCTCTACCCTCTGGATTCGCATACCTCCAGGCGTGAAGTAGAGCAGTATCTCGTAGGAAGGGTTCTAGGACACTATCGCGCGTTTGTATCGCCTCAACGTGGGTGTTTGACTTTTTCCTATCATCCACAGTGTTGAATACAGTGTTCAGGTCTCCCCCAACATTACGCTTCGGGACAGGGTTTCTATTAATTTTACTGGCCAAATCATCAAAAGATTGCTTATTGTCCACATTAGGTCCATAGACATTATAAATCATAATTTATTCTGACCCAACTTTGATGTGCAGAACACAACAACGGCCTTGGTAGTCAGATTCAGTCCCCAGTACGTCACAAGCCAGATTCCTGTGAAGGAGAAAACATACTCCAGCCTTGCGATTCACTGCGGGACAACCCACCACCGTCCCCACCCACTGTTTCTTCATTCTGCAAAAGTCGCTTTCCGACAAGTGAGTTTCTTGCAACATTGCTATGTTGGCCCCTAAATGTTTTAACCGTCCCAATATCTTGTTACGTTTTTGGGGTGAACGTAACCCTTTAACGTTCCATGACACTATCTTCATATTGTATAAAAGAGGTGTTACAAGTTCCCATGGTGATTATCGTCTCATGTGCTGCGGAGCTCACGCGCTCGACTCCCTCACATGGCGGCGCCATAACCGGAAGAACTTGATTGTGTTTTTAGTAAGTTTTTTTTCCCCAAAAAAATTTAAGTTATTGCCAATCAGGATTATAAAGTTTATATTTACATATATCTAAAATATCAACCTTTTACTTATCAGTTCTACACTTCAATTTTATTCAAATTGTTTATAACATTTATTACACCCATTTTAGGACTCAGGTCAATCTATGAATATTTCGCTCTATGTTTGATACTTGACACTGTTATGACTTTTCTGTAAATTACAAACATAATTTTTACAGAATCAGAAAATATATATTTCTGCATTGTTGTTTATGAAATTAAAAGAAAAAAGAATACGGAGCAGAAAAATATATAAACACATTACTTAATTTTCAACTTGGTTGCTCCAATAATATTATCTAATAAAAAAAAGTATTTAATTTTGTAAGTGTACCAAAGAAATAGTATTAAAGCTACAATTTAAGGCCAAAATAAACTGTAAACCTGTAAGACATCAGCATTGAAATGTAGACTATGTAGTTAAATTAATAGAAAAAAGGTATACACACATATCAAAGCACAAATTGCAGTCTAATTAGGCCCCTACATGACTCATATAGATCAGGACAGTCAGCTGCATCCACCAGAGGATATTTGAAAATGGTATTGAATGAGGCCCGCATATAGCTAGGCTCAAATCAGCAGGACATGTAGCAGCAGCAGCAGTAGAAAGAGTGTTTTTAGGCCCCTAGAAGACTCATATATATCAGGAGTCTGGCCAGGAGACAGCATCCAACAGAGGATATTTGAAAATGGTATTGAATGAGGCCCGAATATAGCTAGGCTCAAATCAGCAGGACATGTAGCAGCAGCAGCAGTAGAAAGAGTGTTTTTAGCCACCTAGATGACTCATATATATCAGGAGTCTGGACAGGAGACAGCATCCAACAGAGGATATTAGAAAATGGTATTGAATGAGGCCCGCATATAGCTAGGCTCAAATCAGCAGGACATGTAGCAGCAGCAGTAAAAAGAGTGTTTTTAGGCCCCTAGATGACTCATATATATCAGGAGTCTGGACAGGAGACAGCATCCAACAGAGGATATTTGAAAATGGTATTGAATGAGGCCCGCATATAGCTAGGCTCAAATCAGCAGGACATTTAGCAGCAGCAGTAGAAAGAGTGTTTTTAGGCCCCTAGATGACTCATATATATCAGGAGTCTGGACAGGAGACAGCATCCAACAGAGGATATTAGAAAATGGTATTGAATGAGGCCCGCATATAGCTAGGCTCAAATCAGCAGGACATGTAGCAGCAGCAGTAGATAGAGTGTTTTTAGGCCCCTAGATGACTCATATATATCAGGAGTCTGGACAGGAGACAGCATCAAACAGAGGAAATTAGAAAATGGTATTGAATGAGGCCCGCATATAGCTAGGCTCAAATCAGCAGGACATGTAGCAGCAGCAGTAGAAAGAGTGTTTTTAGGTCCCTAGATGACTCATATATATCAGGAGTCTGGACAGGAGACAGCATCCAACAGAGGATATTAGAAAATGGTACTGAATGAGGCCCGCATATAGCTAGGCTCAAATCAGCAGGACATGTAGCAGCAGCAGCAGTAGAAAGAGTGTTTTTAGGCCCCTAGATGACTCATATATATCAGAAGTCTGGACAGGAGACAGCATCCAACAGAGGATATTAGAAAATGGTATTGAATGAGGCCCGCATATACAGGGAGTGCAGAATTATTAGGCAAGTTGTATTTTTGAGGATTAATTTTATTATTGAACAACAACCATGTTCTCAATGAACCCAAAAAACTCATTAATATCAAAGCTGAATATTTTTGGAAGTAGTTTTTAGTTTGTTTTTAGTTTTAGCTATTTTAGGGGGATATCTGTGTGTGCAGGTGACTATTACTGTACATAATTATTAGGCAACTTAACAAAAAACAAATATATACCCATTTCAATTATTTATTTTTACCAGTGAAACCAATATAACATCTCAACATTCACAAATATACATTTCTGACATTCAAAAACAAAACAAAAACAAATCAGTGACCAATATAGCCACCTTTCTTTGCAAGGACACTCAAAAGCCTGCCATACATGGATTCTGTCAGTGTTTTGATCTGTTCACCATCAACATTGCGTACAGCAGCAACCACAGCCTCCCAGACACTGTTCAGAGAGGTGTACTGTTTTCCCTCCTTGTAAATCTCACATTTGATGATGGACCACAGGTTCTCAATGGGGTTCAGATCAGGTGAACAAGGAGGCCATGTCATTAGATTTTCTTCTTTTATACCCTTTCTTGCCAGCCACGTTGTGGAGTACTTGGACGCGTGTGATGGAGCATTTTCCTGCATGAAAATCATGTTTTTCTTACCTTGCAGACTTCTTCCTGTACCACTGCTTGAAGAAGGTGTCTTCCAGAAACTGGCAGTAGGACTGGGAGTTGAGCTTGACTCCGTCCTCAACCCAAAAAGGCCCCACAAGCTCATCTTTGATGATACCAGCCCAAACCAGTACTCCACCTCCACCTTGCTGGCGTCTGAGTCGGACTGGAGCTCTCTGCCCTTTACCAATCCAGCCATCTGGCCCATCAAGACTCACTCTCATTTCATCAGTCCATAAAACCTTAGAAAAATCAGTCTTGAGATATTTCTTGGCCCAGTCTTGACGTTTCAGCTTGTGTGTCTTGTTCAGTGGTGGTCGTCTTTCAGCCTTTCTTACCTTGGCCATGTCTCTGAGTATTGCACACCTTGTGCTTTTGGGCACTCCAGTGATGTTGCAGCTCTGAAATATGGCCAAACTTGTGGCAAGTGGCATCTTGGCAGCTGCATGCTTGACTTTTCTCAGTTCATGGGCAGTTATTTTGCGCCTTGGTTTTTCCACACGCTTATTGCGACCCTGTTGACTATTTTGAATGAAACGCTTGATTGTTCGATGATCACGCTTCAGAAGCTTTGCAATTTTAAGAGTGCTGCATCCCTCTGCAAGATATCTCACTATTTTTGACTTTTCTGAGCCTGTCAAGTCCTTCTTTTGACCCATTTTGCCAAAGGAAAGGAAGTTGCCTAATAATTATGCACACCTGATATAGGGTGTTGATGTCATTAGACCACACCCCTTCTCATTAGAGAGATGCACATCACCTAATATGCTTAATTGGTAGTAGGCTTTCGAGCCTATACAGCTTGGAGTAAGACAACATGCATAAAGAGGATGATGTGGTCAAAATACTCATTTGCCTAATAATTCTGCACGTAGTGTAGCTAGGCTCAAATCAGCAGGACATGTAGCAGCAGCAGTAGATAGAGTGTTTTTAAGCCCCTAGATGACTCATATATATCAGGAGTCTGGACAGGAGACAGCATCCAACAGAGGATATTTGAAAATGGTATTGAATGAGGCCCGCATATAGCTAGGCTCAAATCAGCAGGACATGTAGCAGCAGTAGAAAGAGTGTTTTTAGGCCCCTAGATGACTCATATATATCAGGAGTCTGGCCAGGAGACAGCATCCAACAGAGGATATTAGAAAATGGTATTGAATGAGGCCCGCATATAGCTAGGCTCAAATCAGCAGGACATGTAGCAGCAGCAGCAGTAGAAAGAGTGTTTTTAGGCCCCTAGATGACTCATATATATCAGGAGTCTGGACAGGAGACAGCATCCAACAGAGGATATTTAAAAATGGTATTGAATGAGGCCCGCATATAGCTAGGCTCAAATCAGCAGGACATGTAGCTGCAGCAGCAGCAGTAGATAAGAGTGTTTTTAGGCCCCTAGATGACTCATATATATCAGGAGTCTGGACAGGAGACAGCATCCAACAGAGGATATTAGAAAATGGTGTTGAATGAGGCCTGCATATAGCTAGGCTCAAATCAGCAGGACATGTAGCAGCAGCAGTAGAAAGAGTGTTTTTAGGCCCCTAGATGACTTATATATATCAGGAGTCTGGACAGGAGACAGCATCCAACAGAGGATATTTGAAAATGGTATTGAATGAGGCCCGCATATAGCTAGGCTCAAATCAGCAGGACATGTAGCAGCAGTAGAAAGAGTGTTTTTAGGCCCCTAGATGACTCATATATATCAGGAGTCTGGACAGGAGACAGCATCCAACAGAGGATATTTAAAAATGGTATTGAATGAGGCCCGCATATAGCTAGGCTCAAATCAGCAGGACATGTAGCAGCAGCAGCAGTAGATAAGAGTGTTTTTAGGCCCCTAGATGACTCACATATATCAGGAGTCTGGACAGGAGACAGCATCCAACAGAGGATATTAGAAAATGGTGTTGAATGAGGCCTGCATATAGCTAGGCTCAAATCAGCAGGACATGTAGCAGCAGCAGTAGAAAGAGTGTTTTTAGGCCCCTAGATGACTCATATATATCAGGAGTCTGGATAGGAGACAGCATCCAACAGAGGATATTTGAAAATGGTATTGAATGAGGCCCGCATATAGCTAGGCTCAAATCAGCAGGACATGTAGCAGCAGCAGTAGATAGAGTGTTTTTAGGTCCCTAGATGACTCATATATATCAGGAGTCTGGACAGGAGACAGCATCCAACAGAGGATATTAGAAAATGGTATTGAATGAGGCCCGCATATAGCTAGGCTCAAATCAGCAGGACATGTAGCAGCAGCAGCAGTAGAAAGATTGTTTTTAGGCCCCTAGATGACTCATATATATCAGGAGTCTGGACAGGAGACAGCATCCAACAAAGGATATTAGAAAATGGTATTGAATGAGGCCCGCATATAGCTAGGCTCAAATCAGCAGGACATGTAGCAGCAGCAGTAGATAGAGTATTTTTAGGCCCCTAGTTGACTCATATATATCAGGAGTCTGGACAGGAGACAGCATCCAACAGAGGATTTTAGAAAATGGTATTGAATGAGGCCCGCATATAGCTAGGCTCAAATCAGCAGGACATGTAGCAGCAGCAGCAGCAGTAGAAAGAGTGTTTTTAGGCCCCTAGATTACTCATATATATCAGGAGTCTGGACAGGAGACAGCATCCAACAGAGGATATTAGAAAATGGTATTGAATGAGGCCCGCATATAGCTAGGCTCAAATCAGCAGGACATGTAGCAGCAGCAGTAGATAGAGTGTTTTTAGGCCCCTAGATGACTCATATATATCAGGAGTCTGGACAGGAGACAGCATCCAACAGAGGATATTAGAAAATGGTATTAAATAAGGCCCGCATATAGCTAGGCTCAAATCAGCAGGACATGTAGCAGCAGCAGCAGTAGAAAGGGTGTTTTTAGGCCCCTAGATGACTGAAATATATCAGGAGTCTCTACAGGAGACAGCATCCAACAGAGGATATTTGAAAATGGTATTGAATGAGGCCCGCATATAGCTAGGCTCAAATCAGCAGGACATGTAGCAGCAGCAGTAGATAGAGTGTTTTTAGGCCCCTAGATGACTCATATATATCAGGAGTCTGGCCAGGAGACAGCATCCAACAGAGGATATTTGAAAATGGTATTGAATGAGGCCCGCATATAGCTAGGCTCAAATCAGCAGGACATGTAGCAGCAGTAGAAAGAGTGTTTTTAGGCCCCTAGATGACTCATATATATCAGGAGTCTGGCCAGGAGACAGCATCCAACAGAGGATATTAGAAAATGGTATTGAATGAGGCCCGCATATAGCTAGGCTCAAATCAGCAGGACATGTAGCAGCAGCAGCAGTAGATAGAGTGTTTTTAGGCCCCTAGATGACTCATATATATCAGGAGTCTGGACAGGAGACAGCATCCAACAGAGGATATTAGAAAATGGTATTGAATGAGGCCCGCATATAGCTAGGCTCAAATCAGCAGGACATGTAGCAGCAGCAGCAGTAGAAAGAGTGTTTTTAGGCCCCTAGATGACTCATATATATCAGGAGTCTGGCCAGGAGACAGCATCCAACAGAGGATATTAGAAAATGGTATTGAATGAGGCCCGCATATAGCTAGGCTCAAATCAGCAGGACATGTAGCAGCAGCAGCAGTAGAAAGAGTGTTTTTAGGCCCCTAGATGAATCATATATATCAGGAGTCTGGACAGGAGACAGCATCCAACAGAGGATATTTGAAAATGGTATTGAATGAGGCCCGCATATAGCTATGCTCAAATCAGCAGGACATGTAGCAGCAGCAGCAGTAGAAAGAGTGTTTTTAGGCCCCTAGATGACTCATATATATCAGGAGTCTGGCCAGGAGACAGCATCCAACAGAGGATATTAGGAAATGGTATTGAATGAGGCCCGCATATAGCTAGGCTCAAATCAGCAGGACATGTAGCAGCAGCAGCAGTAGAAAGAGTGTTTTTAGGCCCCTAGATGACTCATATATATATCAGGAGTCTGGACAGGAGACAGCATCCAACAGAGGATATTAGAAAATGGTATTGAATGAGGCCCGCATATAGCTAGGCTCAAATCAGCAGGACATGTAGCAGCAGCAGCAGTAGAAAGAGTGTTTTTAGGCCCCTAGATGACTCATATATATCAGGAGTCTGGACAGGAGACAGCATCCAACAGAGGTTATTTGAAAATGGTATTGAATGAGGCCCACATATAGCTAGGCTCAAATCAGCAGGACATGTAGCAGCAGCAGTAAATAGAGTGTTTTTAGGCCCCTAGATTACTCATATATATCAGGAGTCCGGACAGAAGACAGCATCCAACAGAGGATATTAGAAAATGGTATTGAATGAGGCCTGCATATAGCTAGGCTCAAATCAGCAGGATATGTAGCAGCAGCAGTAGATAGAGTGTTTTTGGCCCCTAGATGACTCATATATATATCAGGAGTCTGGACAGGAGACAGCATCCAACAGAGGATATTAGAAAATGGTATTGAATGAGGCCCGCATATAGCTAGGCTCAAATCAGCAGGACATGTAGCAGCAGCAGCAGTAGAAAGAGTGTTTTTAGGCCCCTAGATGACTCATATATATCAGGAGTCTGGCCAGGAGACAGCATCCAACAGAGGATATTAGAAAATGGTATTGAATGAGGCCCGCATATAGCTAGGCTCAAATCAGCAGGACATGTAGCAGCAGCAGTAGAAAGAGTTTTTTAAGGCCCCTAGATGACTCATATATATCAGGAGTCTGGCCAGGAGACAGCATCCAACAGAGGATATTAGAAAATGGTATTGAATGAGGCCTGCATATAGCTAGGCTCAAATCAGCAGGACATGTAGCAGCAGCAGCAGTAGAAAGAGTGTTTTTAGGCCCCTAGATGACTCATATATATCAGGAGTCTGGACAGGAGACAGCATCCAACAGAGGATATTAGAAAATGGTATTGAATGAGGCCCGCATATAGCTAGGCTCAAATCAGCAGGACATGTAGCAGCAGCAGCAGTAGAAAGAGTGTTTTTAGGCCCCTAGATGGCTCTAATATATCAGTAGTCTGGCCAGGAGACAGCATCCAACAGAGGATATTAGAAAATGGTATTGAATGAGGCCTGCATATAGCTAGGCTCAAATCAGCAGGACATGTAGCAGCAGCAGCAGCAGTAGAAAGAGTGTTTTTAGGCCCCTAGATGACTCATATATATCAGGAGTCTGGACAGGAGACAGCATCCAACAGAGGATATTTGAAAATGGTATTGAATGAGGCCCGCATATAGCTAGGCACAAAATCAGCAGGACAGGCGGCAGGTGCAGCTAAATGTGTATCTGGAACATATTACCATGAATTGCCCCACCAACAACAAAGGGGCAGCACCAACACTAAAATAATACACCTTACATTGTATCATTTTCTAACTAAGCAGCATGAATGTAAATTCATGAATGGACCACACATCAGACCATGAACACAACCCAAAACTAATTAAAAACAAGTTATATTTTTGATTTAATAGTCTAAAACAGTAATGTCGTAACATATATAATAAATTAAATATTTACATTAAAAAAATGTTTTTAGTAAAACAGTTTGACATTTGAACACACTCTATTTTCAATTAATCAATCAGGTATACTTTATACCAGCAACATTCATCTATAATTTTCGATATAAGGCGCATCAATTATGTAGCAGACAACTGTGTTAACGCAACATGACTCAACGTGTTCTGATTCCTCTGAGCCATAGGGATAACGGACTGAAAGGGTTTAGTAGTGTCTCTGTTGTTTCCCTTTTGTCTGTGAGGAGAGATATGTAACGCAGGTCGCCAGACCCATACACTATTGTCGGTGCTCACATCCAGCGCTAAAGACATGTGCACATCCACACCGTCCTGAGATCAAACAGAGCCCAGAAGTCAGTGAAGACGTTGCTTGGCCTTGGCCAGTTGTATTAGTGTCCATGTCATTAAGAAACATTAAAAAACAACGGAGAATTGGAGGGAGAGCAAAGGAGAGGGATGAACAAGGGACCCTTACAGCGGCCTGAACCGACAGCGGGGGCCAAGAAGTCACTGCCGATCCAAGGCTCATTCATTTTAATGAATGTGAGTCTGTCCACAGAGTCAGTGGACAGACGGGTCCTCTTGTCGGTGACCAAACCACCTGCCGCGCTGAAAGTCCGCTCAGACAGTACGCTGGAGGGGGGGCAAGAAAGTAACTCCAGCGCATACTGAGCCAGCTCACGGCAGGTGTCCAGCCTGGCAACCCAGTACTCCATGGGGTCGTCGGTGTTCATGCTGTCGGAAGCACCAACGGACCCCATGTAGTCTGCCACCATGCGGGCCAGCCGCTGGTGGTGACTGATGCTGCTGCTGCTGGTGGTACTGGGTCGCGCAGACTAGTAGAACAGCCTCATCTCATCCATAAGGCCACCTGCTCGGCTGGTGCTGCTGGTTCCAGCCACCTGCTGGGTGAGATGGGCGGGGAGAACTGGAGCGTGAGGCCTAGGGTTTGCCTCCTCCAGCCGGTGGACCAGACAGGCCCGCAATTTTTCAATACGGGCCTGCCTCCGGCTGGCTGGTAGAAACTGCTCCAGTTTCCCCTTGCAGCGAGGGTCTAAAAGGGTGACCAACCAAAACTCATCCCTCTCCTTTATTTTTATGATCCGGGGGTCCCTCCTGAGGCATCGCAGCATATGGGCAGCCATGGGAAAGAGCACAGCCCGCTGTGACTCTTCAGAGCTACCCGGGACCATGACCTCTTGGTGCTCCTGCTGCCGATGCTGCTGCTCCCGGTCGGAGGTGCCCCACCCCCGGACTATCGGTGCCCCCAGCACCGGTTCTCCCTCCTGACCAAGCCCAGACTCCTGGATGTCCACTAATTCATCCTCCTCCTCGTCGTCCTGGGCCTGGTCATGGTGGAGCATGGTTGACTCTTCATGCTCCACCAAGGCACTCTCCCCAGCCTCAAGCAGGCGATCTAGTGTCCTGTCCAGCAGGAACACTAAGGGGAGCACGTCGTTGAGGCCAACATGCTCCCTGCTGACCATCTTTGTTGCCTGCTCGAATGGGGCCAACACGTGGCAGACTTGCTGAATCTGCCCCCACTCCGCATTAGTGACATAGGGGAGTGGGTGTGATGGCCCTGGAGTGCCTAGCCCGTCGCTGCTCCCACAACCTCTCCAGCATGTTGAGGGTGGAGTTCCACCGCATCACACTCTCCATAATCAGCCTGTGGGTAGGCAGGCTGTTGTCCCGCTGCAGTTTGGACAGGGACGCGGCGGCGGTTGGGGATCGGCGGAAGTGGCTGGCAATCCTACGTACCCTCTGCACAATGTCACTCAACCCTGGGTAAGTGCGGAGGAATTTCTGAACCACAAGGTTGAGGACATGTGCCATGCAGGGCACGTGTGTGAGACTGCCAGCCTGAAGGGCGGCGAGTAGGTTGCTGCCGTTGTCACAGACAACCATACCTGCCTGGAGACTTCGGGTGTCAGCCACTTCTGGACCTGAGCCTGTAGTGCGGACAGAACATCAGGTCCAGTGTGTCTCCGTTCCCCCAAGCTCACAAGCTGGAGCACAGCCTGGCAGTGGACGTGCCCCACACTTGCGTAGCTACGGGGACGCTTGCTTGGGGGCTCAGCAACCGTGGAGACAGTGGCTTGCGGGAGAGGAGCATTTCTCCCATGGACACCCCAGACGGCACCACAAACTCAGATGCCGCCGTTCCCTCCCCGACGCCTCGGAGGGAAACCCAATGGGCTGTAAAACTTAGGTATCGACCCTGCCCATGCCTGCTGGTCCAAGCATCCATTGTGAGATGCACCCTGTCGCTGACAGCATGATCCAGCGACAGGCATACATTCTGCACAAGGTGCTGGTGTAGGGCAGGGACGCCAGTCCTGGCAAAGTAATGGCGGCTGGGGACACGCCATCTGGGTTGGGCCTGCTCCAACATCTGCCCAAATGGGTTGCTGTCAACCAGATTGTACGGAAGCAGATGTTGGGCAATAACCCTTGCCAGGAGCCCATGGAGTGAACGAACACGTCGGTCCCCTGGGGCATAGGGCGCGGTGCGTTCAAAAGCATCAGCAACTGATGGCTGGCGTCGGACTGCAGAGGAGGAGATAGAGGAGGGTGCACTGGTTGCAGAGGGATGGCTGCCGGTACCAATACCTCTACTAGAGGGAGCTGGGGGGTGGGAATCAGTAGCAATTGAGAGGGGGAGCTGCTGTACAGTGGCAGGAGCTGCTGTCCCCTGCACACTGCCGGTGGCGCTGCTGCTACTACCACTCTTACTCTGTTCCCACTCCCGCCAGTGGTTTAGTCACACGTGCTGGTTCAGGGCTGTGGTACCCAGCCGAGCAACTGACCTCCCTCTCCTCACCCTGGCATGGCAGATATTACAAATGGCAACAGTAACATCATCTGTTGCCAGGGTGAAGAAAGCCCAAACAGGCGACTTCCGCACCAACCTCCTGTCCGATGGGGTGGTGCTGGCTTGCGCCTGTTGGGTCTCAGTGCGCGCAGGTGGAGCATGCTGCTGCTGCCTGCTACTCTCAACAGTAGAGCCCCTGCCAATGGGCTCCCTGGAGACCTGGCGCACCGTTTGCCTCGGGTGCCTACCTTCTTCAGTGCTGCTGTCACCTGCCAAAGTAGGTGGCACCCATTCGGCATCACCCTCCTCCTCATCTGCAATGTCAGACCCGGTGCCAAACTGTGGTGGACTGAGGGGAACAGCTAACATGGAGCCCCTGACTGGGATCCGCTGTCCCCTCGCTGACACCTGGGTCTGACTAGGTGCGGGTTTGGTGTTTTTCAAACCACCCGCACCTGTTGGAAGGGATTTCAAAGGGGTATGTATAGTTACCCCCTCCTCCTCCTCGTTATCCCCCATCCCTTCCAAAAAGTCCTGCCCATCTTGAGGGCTGAACTGTATTTCAGCCTCCTGCATAGCCTCCCCCAGAATGTCCAGCTCAGTGTCCTCGTCTTCGAACATGAGCGGGGACAATTCTGTGGGAGTGGGGGTTGCTTGTACAGGAGGCGTAGATCTGCCGCTACTGCTGCTGCTGTGAACTGGGGCTGAGGACTCCGTGGCACTGGAGTCAGCCACCAAAGCCATCACTTTCTCGGCGTCCTGAGACTGTATGGCCCTTGGACGACTGCTAAAACCAAAAAAGTCACGGATCAGGCGGACACCCCTGCCACCTGCCCCTGCCTGTCCGTGACTGGAGGAGCGGCCCCGTGCTGGCAGCGGTCCAGCATCGGAACTGACTCCTCTACCGCGGCTGCCTACGCGGCCCCGTGCACTCATATTTAGTTTATTTATTAAACTAATTTAAAATGTGTTTTTGGTCAAACTTTATTGGGGTAGGGACTTTTTAAAAAAAATAAAAATTATGTAAAAAAAATAAAATAAATGAAAGTAATAAACCTAAAATAAAACCCCTAACTTAAAAACCTAACTAATTCGAAGAAAATATAAAACTTTTTTTTTGTTTTTTATGACAAACTAAGACAAACACAGAAACACACAGACAATCAGACACAAATACAGAACAAACTAAACCTTTTATTTTGTTTTATAAAACTAACAAAGAAAAACGGAGACAATCAAACGGAAATACAAGACAAATGTAACTAAACAAAAAAACAAAACTTTTTTTTTCTAACTATAAAACAGAAAAAACGTGGACAATCAGACGCAAAGACAAGACAGATGTAACAAATCTAAACAGAAAGAACCAAACTTTTTTTTTTTTACTGTAAAACACTAAAAACGCGGACAATCAGACGCAAAGACAAAACAGATGTAACAAAGCTAAAACAATTTTTTTTTTTTTTAAGTAAACTAACAAAGAAACACAAAGACAGTCAAACAAAAAACTATTAAAACAAAACTTTTTAACAAGGACAGACAGAAAGACACAAAATTACCCTAAATCCCTAACTGACCTAACCTAAAATCTGTCCTAAATAACCCTAAACACTAACCTAATCTATTAATCTATATCAATATGTGTTTTCAAGTCCCTAACTCCCTATACCTATATCCCCTACACAGATCCCTGCACTAAAACCTATCAGCTAACTGTATCTTGAATCTTTTACCTAACTAATCTAACCTATCTAATAATCACTAGTACTACCTAACACTAAATAGCTAAATAAAAGTAACAATGCAAATTTCTTGCTCAATAGAAACCAACAGCTCAAAAGCACTAGCTCCTAACTCTCTAAAAACTAAACCCACAAAGTGGATACCAGGGAGTGCCTCGATTTATATAGTGAGAGGTAGACTACTTTCTGATTGGTTGCTAGGGATGTTGCTAAGCTGTGACAATGCCTTCTCATTGGCTAGAAGCAAGATTAGGGAGGGGATAACAATCAACTCACATGGAATACAAGAAAAAAATACGAATATTCGGTTTACGAATAATTCACAATATTAAACCATGCGCATAAGCTGATGCAATAGACTAACAAACTTACATCATATGAATTGAATAATGCGAATTATTAATGACCGATTTTTCACATTATAAGAACTATTGTGAAATAAGCTATATGCACTGGTATTTGAAGGGTCACTCAGTAAGTAAACGATATGATGTCCGGTAATATTTGAGGGCAGAAAATTCTCTCAATATACGCTATATGTGAAATACTTACAGTGGTTTAGACGGAAACACCATAACACGAATAGTTTTTTTTGCGAATGTAATGGCAGCTAATTTTCGCGTACAATACTATACATTTAAAGTGCTAAAATTAAATGGGTATGGATACTGAACGGTTTTGACATGCCAAGTATATTCTAGGCACGGTTGCTTGTTATGGAACATAACTTTTTCTTTGCGAAAAATCGTCTTTACAATAAGCGAGTGGATTGGATCGCAAAAAAGCTTTAATCAATAAGCCGCTAACAGTAGTTCAGAAGGGCTGACCATTACACAAAAGGAATTTTATGCGAATATTATAGCAGCGAATCTTCGCATAAAATATATAGTGTTTAAATTATGTGAGTAAGGATAGTGAACACTTTTTAAAATGTCAAGTGAATTCTAGGCACGGTTGCTTGTCATGGAACATAACTTAGCCTATGCGAAAAATCGTCTTTACAATATGCGAGTGGATCGGATCGCACACAAGCTTTAAGCATAAGCAATAAGCCGCTAACAGTAGTTCAGAAGGGCTAACCATTGTACGAAAGGAATTTTATACGAGTATTATAGCAGCGAATTTTCGCATGAAATACATTGAGTGTTTAAATTGTGTGAGTAGAATACTGTACGCTTTTGACATGTCAAGTGTATTCTAGGCATCGTTGCTTGGCATAGAACATAACTTTTTCTTTGCGAAAAATCGTCTTTACAATATGCGAGTGGATCGGATCGCACACAAGCTTTAAGCAAGAGCATAGTAATGCTTGACTGATGAAAGAATGAATAGGAATATTTCGAATATAGTGCTATATTAGAAATATACGGATGGAATATGGCAGTGTCAATGTCAAGTTGAAATAGCAATCACATTAAGATATTCTTAATATTGCTCCAACTTCGTCTTTTAGTATATTCGTAACATTCTGAAAGACGAAGTTAGAGCAATATTACGAATATTCTAAAAGACGAAGTTAGAGCAGTATTACGAAATTTCGTGAAATACCCATGTGGATTGTCATTTAGCTATAGGAATGTAGCTGTGTTGAAATCGCCATTCGCCATGCGATTACTTCGAGTTATATTAATCACATCGCTATTTCAACTTAATGCTATATTCTATATAGGTTAATTCTAGCCTAATAGGCTAGACTTAGAAATTACAAATTTGGAATATAGCAGTGCGGGCACTGACTGGAGCAGCCAGGGAGCCACGAATCCAAAGGAAGTGAGAGAGAAAAAAATATAACTATAAGAGAAATAAAAAATAAGAAAACGAATATTCGATTTCGCGAATATATAGGTCGATATTCTAAATATTCGCGAAATCTCGAAATTGCGATATTCGAGAAAAAAAATTGCAATTCGAATATTCGCGCTCAACACCAATCTTTATCGCTCATGTTTGGCAAAAGTGATCGCATAAGGTCCAGAATATAAGCTTCTAGCTCCTTCGGCGGTACATCTTCAGGTATACCCCGCAGTTTGATGTTGTTGCGGCGGGACCTATCTTCTAGGTCCACCACTTTGTTCTTGAGCCTCTCTACTTCAGAGGACAATTCCTCATGAGAATCCACTAGATCAGGGGTTGGCAACCTTTTTCAGACGGTGTGCCGATTAAAAAAAAAAAAGTCTAAGTTGAAGCACTCAGTGTGCCGTGCAATACATTAAAGTCGTATAACTAAGGAGAGATTTATCAAAACAGTTGTAAAGGAAAACTGGCTTTGTTGCTCATATCAATCAATGAGATTCCACCTTTAATGTTCCAATGGAGCTGTAAATGAAAGGTGGAATCTGATGTGGTTGATGGTTGATATGGGCAACAAAGCTAGTTTTCCTTTCTTTACATCTATTTTCATAAATCAACCCCAACTATATGTGACATAACCATAATAATAATAATATTAATAATAATAATACCAATAATAATTAGCTTAACTTACCTTTCAGTGTGACCCTTGTCCCTGACTTTCTTTGCAAAGACGCTGAAGTTGTGGTTCATATAAGGTGACTTTCAGTTGGACACATGCTTCAGAATGGTCATTAGTAAGCCTGTTTTGTGAGGGGCAGAGGATAGCATTCATATGGGAGAAGATCTGTTTACACAAATATGTTGACCCAAAGACTGACAACATTGCAAATGCTATTTTCTTCAAACAGACAAATGTATCTGGAAATGATTTCCAACACATAAAAAGGGAATGTGCATTCTCTCTGGATGTTTCAAGTGATGTCTGCAGCTCTCCGAATTTAATAGTCCACAAAGATGAGCTCTGGAAGTCAATCAGTTGCATTTACAAATCATCGATGCCCATCCATTCAAAAACTGACAGGTCTATGTCTGTCACCTTACACTTGTCTGGAGATATGAGAAAAGAAAACATTGGCCCATATCTCTGAAAATCTTGGAATCCCCTGAAAAAATTCAGACTCAAGCTCTTTCATATACATTGAAATGCTAGCTGTGTTGACTGAATGATGAGAGGAAAGCTCTCTCAAGTGTTTGAAGTAGCGAAATGTCCCCTTTTCTGTATCCTCCACATAAACTTTAAGTTTGGACATGAATGCCTTCCAATGTTCAAACAGCCCCATGACAGTCTGTCCAGCTCCCTGCATGCAGAGATTGAGTTAATTTAAGTGTGATGTAATATCAGCCAGAAACATAAGTTTCTCAAGCCATGTGCAATCCTCCAGCTCTGGGTAATGCTGCTTCTTCTCAGCAAGAAAGGCTTTAATTGCATCAATGCAGGTCACAAAACTCTCCAAGACTTTTCCACTACTGAGCCACCTGACATTGGAATGAAGCGGGATGTCTTTGTATGCACATTCCATTTCTTCAAGCAGCGCTTGGAATTGCCTATGAGTCAAGGCAGAGCGAGCTCGCAGAAAAATCACAATTTTCACAAATGTTGCCATTACAGTATTAAGGTCCGAATTTGACATCTTTGCACAGAGATCCTCCTGGTGTATAATGCAGTGGAATTTAAGAACAGGGTGCCCAATTTTGTCCTCAATTAATCTGGCAAATCCTTTTTGTTTTCCCACCATTGCGGGGGCACCATCAGTGGTGACTGCAAAGATTTTTCTAACATCAACGGAAATGCTTTCAAAATATTCAGCCAAGTCATCACCTTTTGTGGTGCCATACATTGGTTTCAAACAGCACAGCTCCTCTTGTACTCCAGCAGAATCACAGAATCTGGCCACAATTGCCAAACGAGACACATCATTAATGTTCACGCTTTCATCCAGCGCAAAACTAAACACAGTGCAGTCCTTCAAACCAGTCACTTGCTGCTCCCTAATGTTATTTGCCATATCAGTGATCCGGCGCTCAACAGTTCTTGCTGAATTTGGCAGGTCGTTAATCCTAGACATGATAGTGTTCTTGTTTGGTAAACCATCAAACAAATCACCAGCTGCACAAAATGCTTCTTTAATGTATTCTCCATCGGTGAAGGGCTTTCCATGCTTAGCAATGCACTGAGCTATCTTGTAACTTGCAAGTTGCATAGCCTTTACCATGACGTAAATTATGGAGAACACTTGTCTGTTTAGTGTACTTTGAAATCGCTTGTTTGATTGATTCTGTTTTGTCAGCATCATCTTTAAATGAGTTTTGATGTTTTGTCTCAAAATGGCGGCGCACACTTGAGGTCCGACAAACAACACTTTCACAGCACAAAACACACACTGCCCTGTCTTTTTGTTGAATAAATGCATATGAAGATGTCCATTCTTTTTTAAATGAACAAATGTCCACTTTAGTGCGGTTAGCTGCCATATGACAGTTAAGAATTCCCTAATAAACCTATAAGTAACAAAAAAAAAGGGCAAACATAAATATCAAGGCGTTTACTGACAGTGGAGGACAGATGCTCCTATTCTCATTACTTACCTTTTCTGTAGTGTAGTGGTGAGACAAGGAGCACTGGAGGTGCAGTGGAGAAGCCTTGGAGATGAGCCTTGTGGGCCTAGTGACCTGTGTAATGGGAAAAAGTGTGGAAACATAAATAGGACAAACACTCCTATTCTCATTACTTACCTTTTCTGTAGTGTATTGGTGAGACAAGGAGCACTGGAGGTGCAGTGGAGAAGCCTTGGAGATGAGCCTTGTGGGCCTAGTAACCTGTGTAAAGGGAAAAAGTGTGGAAACATAAATATCAAGGCGTTTACTGACAGTGGAGGACAGACACTCCTATGCTCATTACTTACCTTTTGTGCAGAGTAGTAGTGAGACAAGGAGCACTGAGGGAGCACTGGAGGAGAAGTGGAGAAGACTTGGAGATGAAGCTTGTGGGCCTTCCTGGTAACCCGTCTAATGGAAAAAAGTGTTGCAGAAAAGTTACAGCACAGACACTGTGCCATTCTTTGCATTAAAAAGGGTGAAATCTGCAGCATCAAGTGATATGCTGCAGATTTCAACCATCATCACCTATCATACACCTACTGACACTGGTGAGGCAAAGCAGCCCTCATGGAGTAATTTTAAATGAGGGCTGCCCTCTCTAACAACTGTCAGTAAGTGCATGGATGGTGGGGCCAGGGTACTGGAGCCCAGAGACTGGCTGATGACACCTTGCACACTTATACACTGTTCACCCCCCTCCTTCACATTAATAATAGACTGTTCAATCAGAGCTCATCCCACATGTATAACAGCCATAACTCATACCCCCCACCCCCCACAAATAAGTTTCTCACCATCAATCCCACTAGCCCCCCCCCCAGTAATAAATATGGTATGCAGCCTCTCCCTCCAATTCCCAAGCTCACCAGCCTCCTTTACTAAAGTTAGAACAAGTCCGAGACGTGGCTGATATCAATGCCAACCTGTAATGGAGCCTGTCTTCACTCCATCGTGGCGGGAAGCATGAGGGGCGGGGCTATTAGACGTGCCTGACATTTAGCTAAGACGCTAGCCAGCCAGCCCTCATGGTAACATAATGACCTACTCAGCTGGCTGGCTGGGAGGTGGGAACTGGTAGGGGCAGGACAAGCTCTGCCGACACTTCTATTAACTACTGCGGGCCCAGCAGGCAGACTCGCTCTGCTTGAATATGTAAAATTGATGTGTGGCATATAAATAATGCGTGGCATATAAATAACCAGAATGGCCCGGCGTGCCATTGAATTCCTGGCAGCGTGCCGTGTTTGGCACGCGTGACGGGGGTTGCCGACCCCTGCACTAGATGGTTGTGGGATGCCGCGAAGTCTCCCATTTTTGATTCAACGTGGGTAAGTCATTTGTCTGCCTCAGTGATTGAGGCCTGCAGGGGAGACAGTAGGGCCGCAATCTCATTGTGCATTGAGCGGCTAAACACCACCAACATCTCTTTAATCATGCTGCCTGTAGCCAGGTCATCTGTGGTGGGAAAGTCCGCTAGAGACGAGGTACCCCGATCACTTACCCCCGCCGGTCCCTGCGCATCTTCTTGGAGACGAGGTTTCTGCTTCAGCGGGCTCTGGCTGGGGGAGCCGTTAGCGCGGGTCTGCAGGCCAAGCGGGCTACATCGATCCGGCATAAATGTCCCAGGCAGGATAAGGGGAGCCTCCACCGGCGATGATGAGTGTGTAGAGGGAGGTCGGGAGGGAGGAGAGCTTCTCTGCTGGAATGGAGTAGTATCTGGGGAGGCATGCTCCGCGGAGCTTGACGAGCGTGTGGAGGCAGACGAGCCTGCGCCATCTTGGTCTCTCAGCCTCTCTACAAAGAAGTCAAATTTCCCTTGCTTCTTGACGGATCATTTCCCCCTTGTCATCATGGGTATGAAGCGGGAGACTTCTGCTCCGGTTCTGTGTAAAAAATAGCCGGGTGTCAGCCTGTTATAGCTTGGTAGGGCTCAGGAGCTCACAGCTCAAGCGGCCATCCCTCTCGGCTGGCAAACCACACCCCTGATGATGATGTAGCTGATCAAACTTGGGAGCCAGGTGACAAGGGGGCTTCATCCTCTTCGGGAGAAGAGGATGGCAGCTTGCCCGTGAGACAGCAGCGGAGCTAGCAAGTCGCTAGCGTGGCCTGGAGTCAACAGGGTGGCAGCAGTGGGAGGTCAGGAGCCAAATGTGTCGGGGTAGAACATCCGCTTCGCAAGAGCCCATCTGCCAGGAAAGTAATGGTGCACGGGTTCACGGAAGCAGCGGCGGTAGCAATTAGTCAGTGCAGAGTGTTAGGGGTAAAATCACCTACTTGGAGGTGTCACAGTTTTTTGTTAAGCCGCCGGAGGAGGTGAACATGGCTATTTGTAGAATCTGTGGGCAGATGAAGTGTGGCAAGTGTGGAGCTATATCTACTGTCCGGGACAATATATGTCCTTTACGGCCCACAGGGTGAATGTGGTTCCTGCACATCCACACCAGCATTTTGGCCAGGTGACACTGCTTTCACCGCCACATTCTCACGCCGTTGGTTCTGCGAAAATGTCCGTCTCTGCTTCCTCATCCTCCACTGTGTCATCAGCCTCCACTGCAGGGACAATTCACAGTTCCCCTCCAGCATACCACATGTGATATACGTTTCCACCCGTTGGAATTCCACCCTCCATATATTGGACGGACTATACGAACAGAGAAATGTCTTGATGATCCAAGTAGACAGGAGTACTCCCCTGTGTAACTTTGATGCCTGCCAGTGGCAGCTCATGCGTGATACCTACCGTTTGATCAGGCCCTTTGAGGAGGCCACGTTATTTGTCAGTCGCCAGGACTATGGAATGAACAATGTCATTCCACTGCTTCATGTCCTGGAACAGATGCTGGAAATTCTTACTGGTCAGGGGACTGGAGATGTACAGTATGTCTTAGATCTCATAGCCACATGAGCCCTGTGGGGGCTGAACTGGAGGAGGAGGACGAGGAGATTTTAGCACAAGTAATGTGTAGCAAAATGGGTGCTTTTTCTACACAGGTAACAGGAGAGGAGGAGCACTACTAGTCCCTAGCAGGAGCTTGATCTGGAGTAGGACCTGAACCAGCAGGTGGTGGCATACTTGGACAGCACCCTGCCACCCCACATTGAAGATCCACTGGACTACTGGGCAGCCAAACTGGATTTGTGACCGCAACTGTCAGAGTTTGCCCTGGAAAAGCTGTCCTGCCTGGCCAGTAGTGTGGCATCAGAGCTGGTGTTTAGTGCAGTAAGGGCCATAGTTACCCCAAAAAGAACTCACTTGTCCACCCAAAATGTGGAGAGACTGACCTTTGTCAAGATGAATCAGGCTTGAATCAACCAGGATTTCCAACCACCAATGTCTGATGCATCAGACTAGATCATCCATGGTGCCACACCAATGCTTTGACAAGAGACCGGTTTCTTCTGGCTACCTGACTAAGTTACGATTTTTATGCTCCTTCTTTCACCCACCATCTTCAACTGGTACTCCAATCTGTCACCGGGTCACTCTGTGGTCTCCTGGTGCTGCTGCCACCTCCACACTATGTCATGTTGCCACTCTGTGGTCTCCTGATGCTACTGCCACCTGCACACTATGTCACCTTGCCACTCTGTGGTCTCCTGATGCTGCTCCTAACTCAACACTATGTCACCTTGCTACTTTGTGGCCTCCTGATGCTGCTGCTGCCACCTCCACACTGTCATTGTGCCACCCTGTGGCCTCCTCTTGATGCTGCTGCTGCCACCACAACATACTGTTATTGTACCACTTTGTGGCCTCCTGATGCTGCTGCCACCTCCACACTGTCATTGTGCCACCCTGTGGCCTCCTCCTGATGCTGCTGCTGCCACCACAACACACTGTCATTGTGCCACTCTGTGGCCTCCTCATGCTGCTGCCATCTCCGCACTGTCATTGTGCCACCCTGTGGCCTGCTCCTGATGCTGCTGACGCCACCTCCACACTCAGTCATTGTGCCACTTTGTGGCCTTCTGATGCTGCTGCCAGCTACACACTGTCATTGTGCCATCCTGTGGCCTCCTCCTGATGCTGCTGCTGCCGCCACCTCCATGCTCTGTCATTGTGCCACTTTGTGGCCTCCTGATGCTGCCGCAAGCTCCACACTGACATTGTGCCACTCTGTGGCCTCCTCATGATGCTGCTGCTTCCGCTACCTTCACACTCTGTCATTGTGCCTCTCTGTGGCCTTCTGATGCTGCTGCCACCTCCACACTGTCATTGTACCACTCTGTGGCCTCCTGATGCTGCTGCCATCTCCACACTGTCATTGGGCCACTCTGTGGTCTCCTTATGCTGTTTCCACCTCACGACTATTTCATAGGGCCACTCTGTAGACTTCCCATGCTGTTCCCACCCTCCCCACTTCATGACTGGGCCACTATTTAGCTTTTAGCCTGGCTGACATAATCATTTATTTGACCCTTTTTCTTATCTGTCAGAAGGAAGGAAAACTGAGATGCACAACGGATCCTGTCTATGTAACAGCTGTAAGGCCTGCATGACATGGTCCCTATTTTGCATCAGAATTTGATTTGGTTGCCAAAAGCAGGAGTTAGTACAAAACACAGAAGACGTGCAAATATTCTATTCACGTGTCATCTCTGTTTTGGATCCACTCCTGTTTTTTTTTTTTTTTGGGTTATTTCGTCAGTTTTTGCCCTATAACTGCCCAAATAAGTGAAATGTGCAGTGATTGTAAAAGCAACTCCTGTCATCTGCATGTCATACTGTATTAGTTCACTACTACAGCAGACTCCCTATGTGTGTTACTGCAAGGCACAGTGTTCTACACCACTATAAAGGCTCTCTGCAGTCATTAAATAGTAGTTTTATAAAGTGATTCGCCACAAATAAATCGAGTTTTGGAGAAATTAGGAAGGCCAGCCAGTATTCACTCTTCCTTGAGACCCACCTTTTGAAGTTGTTGCACAGATCCCCATCATCAATCATCTTGTAGCTAGTGTTGAGCGTGAATATTCGAATAGCGAATTTTAATCGCAAATATTTAGAATATAGTGCTATATATTCGTAATGACGAATATTCGTAATTTTCCCCCCCCATCTGAACACATGATTTCTCCCTGCTTCTTGCTTGGGGGCCAATGACATCAAGAAGCAAGAAGCAGGGAGGAATCATGTGTTCACTTCAGATGGAAATAAAATATTAATATTCTAAAAAATGAATATATAGCACTATATTGAATATAGTGATATGTATTCGTTCTCCCTTCTTCTTAAGGACATGTGCTGGTACCGTTGAGAGGGTGCGGAGGAAAGCAACTTGGGTACAAGGTAGAGTCCACAGATGGTCAGACCTGCTTGTCTCTACCAACCATACTGGAGTGCAATCACATTCCTGACAACCGTTCTGAGATACCTATACCAGAGGTAGCGGTATACCACCTGAAGCATATAGTTCACCTGATACTGGAACTGGACCCAGAAGCCCCGATAGTCTTACTCCTTGGAAGAGACATATTATGAATTCATAAGGCTAGAGGACAGATTAACGGTTCTCAAAATGCTCCATAAGCCCAGAGACTTGACCTAGGATGGTTCATCATAGGAGACATCTGGCTAGGAGGAGCAAACAAGCCGACCTCAGTCAACAGTATGATCACCAACACACTTGAAAATGGATGTCCTTCCCTATTCCAGCCATGTCACAGTAGTTTCCTGATGAAAGAACTGCTGCAGAGAGCTCCTGTGCCTAATCCTTTCAAAGGTCCCTCCAGTGAAGACCATGCCTGCGATGATGAGCAAGATCACTTAGGGTGCACGGTCTTTCACAGGACAAGATAAGATAACAGGATCACAATGTCTATAGAAGACAGGCTATTCTTGGATATCATGGATCAAGAAATAGTAAAAGACAAGTAAAAAAGCTGGGTCGCACCTTTATCGTTTAAACCCCAGAGACAACGCTTACCTAACAACAAAGAACTTGGCTACAGTCGATTAATCTTCCTCAAGCACAAACTTCAGTGGACACCAGAGATGTTCTGTCTTCTCTTCACTAACTATTGCATAGCTTGTTAATGTGTGTGTTCATATGTGTGCCTTTAGCACCATCTAGTGTCCTTTAGCTGTAAGTGCATTTTCTGCCTTGTTAAACTATGCATATTCATTAGGTCACCTGACTTCATGCTCATGGTGCTTTCTGGGAAAGAGACAGGCTCCTTCTTCCTTTTTCCCTTCACCTCATGGAAGGAGCAGCTGCACATTGTGTGTATCTTACTAAAGCATCGTTGGTAAGAGATTAATTAATGTTTTTGTATAAGTTTTGTGTACATTGTGCTGTATATTCAGTTCTTGTATTCAGTTTTCTTATAGTTTACCTTATCTACTGCTGGTTAACCACCTCCCGTCCGCACGTTGACTATAAACATCCGGGAGGTGGTTCTCTATTTCTGAATGGACGTTCAGAACGTCTGTTCAGAAACTGCAGCTGCACGCTAATCATGCAGTTGCTGATCAGGTTACCCACTGTCAGTGACAGCAGAGCAACCCTTAGAGAAGGCAGGGACAGTGCCCAGGTGTCCCTGCCTTCTGGATCGCTGCATACACAGTGCTCACCGAGCGCTGTGTATGCAATGCAGGAAGCGCTATGTGCTTCCTGTTCCGGCCTGGCGGTCAAGTGATCGCCGGGACTGGAGAGTGCAGGAGCTGTGTGAGGTCTTTCAGAGACTTCAATCAGCCCTGCACTGAGGCTGTACAGCGCTGCTATGTCAGCTCCAGTTACAGGAGAAATCAACAGTGAAAAAAATATAGAAAAAGTGAAGTAAATGTCCCCCAGAGGTCTTGTATGACCTTATGGGGGACAAAAAGTGTAAAATAAAAAATAAATAAATAAAGTGTTAAAAAAATAAAAAACAAACAAAAAGGTTTTACCTGTAAAAAAAATAAAAAAAAATCCGCAACTAAGGAATAAAAAAAAGTTAAAAATAAAAAAATAGAAATAAAATAGACATATTTGGTATTGCCGCGTCCGTGACAGTCGGCTCTATAAATATATCACATAATCAACCCAGTCCTATAAACACCATAAAAATAAAATAACTGTAAAAAAAGGCAATTTTAGTCACCTTACATCACAAAAAGTGCAACACCAAGTGATCAAATAGCCTATGTCCCACAAAATGGTACCAATAAAACTGTCACCTCATCCCACAAAAAATGAGCCCCTACATAAAAAACAAAACAAAAAACTATAGCTTTTAGAACATGGAGACACTAAAACATTATTTTTTTGGTTTAAAAAATGCTATTATTGTGTTAAAGTGAAAAAAAAAGTTTACATATTAAATGTTGCCGCGTCCGTAAAAACCATCTCTATAAAAATATCACATGACCTAACCCCTCAGGTGAACACCGTAAAAAAAAAAAAAAAACAAAGAAAGAAAAACTATGTGAAAACGAGCAATTTTTGTCACCTTACATCACAGAAAGTGCAACACCAAGTGATCAAAAAGGTGTATGCCCACCAAAATAGTACCAATCTAACCTAATCTAGCCTATGTCCCAAAAAATGGTACCAATAAAACCGTCACCTCATCCCGCCAAAAAATGAGCCCTAACATAAGAAAATCTCTCAAAGAAAAAAAAAAAACTATAGCTCTCAGAACATGGAGACACTAAAACATCATTTTTTTGGTTTAAAAAATGCTATTATTGGGTAAAACTTAAATAAATAAGAAAAAGTATACATATTAGGTATCACCACGTCCGTAACAATCTTCTCTATAAAAATGACTGAACCCCTCTGTAAAAATAAATAAATAAAAACTGTGCTAAAACAACCAATTTTTTGGTCTCCTTGCCCCATAAAGTGTTATAATGAATGATCAAAAAATCATATGTACCCAAAAATAGTACCAATAAAACTGGCGCCTTATCCCTAGTTTCCAAAATGGGATCACTTCTTGGGAGTTTCTACTGTAAGGATGCATCAGAGGGGCTTCAAATGGGACATAGCATCTAAAAACCATGTGGATTTCCTTTTCTTCTGCGCCCTACCGTGTGCCCATACATCAGTTTATGACCACATGTGGGGTGTTTCTGTAAACCGCAGAATCTGGGTAATAAATATTGAGTTTTGTTTGGCTGTTAACCATTGATTTGTTAAAGAAAAAATTGGATTAAAATGGAAAATCTGCCCAAAAAGCAAAATTTGATCTCCATTTTCCTTTAATTCTTGTGGAACGTCTAAAGGGTTAACAAAGTTTGTAAAATCATGTTTAAGTAACTTGAGGGGTGTATTTTCTACAATGGGGTCATTTATGGGGGTATCCACTATGTAGGCCCCACAAAGTGACTTCAGATCTGAACTGGTCCTTAAAAAGTGGGTTTTGGCAATTTTCTAAAAAATTTGAAGAATTGCTTCTAAACTTCTAAGCCTTCTAACGTCCTAAATTTTTTTAATGACATTTCCAAAATGATGCCAACATTAAGTAGACTTATGGGGAATGTTAAGTAATACATATTTTATGAGGTATCACTTTCTGTTTTAAAAGCAGAGAAATAAAAATTTAGAAAATTGCAAATTTTTCTAAATTTTGGGTAAATTTGGGATTTTTTCATAAATAAAGGTGAAATATATTGACTCAAATTTATGACTATCATGAAGTATAATGTGTCACAAGAAAACAATCTCTGAAAATGCACTAGAAATGCAAAAAGTCCTCTTAGATGCAAAGCTAGATAAACTCGCTGTAGAGAAAGAAACGGCAGCCGCCATAACTGAAGCAGAGTTCTTGGAAGCAATGGAATACCCGAAAACCGAAAGTCACCGCCGTGTGCTTAGTCCAGAACTCGGCCAGCAAGATCCTGTACGACGCACTTCAGAGTACATTCGTCAACACTCCAGACCAAACATCAATGCTGATCCATTCCCTGGAACCGAAGATGTCGCCTATGCCACAGAGGAATTATACCGTCCAAAAGAAAGAGTCACACTCGGAACCCAGTCCTACAAACAAGAAAGCACAGAGTCACGTGACAAAACTCTAGCTAACTTCCCTGTACACCAAGGAAGCCAGCTTCCAGTCCAGCCTGCAGAGCCACCTTATCCTACAAGATGGTATTACATGGGCGGGCCTAAGTCAGAGACTCCATACAGGTATGATCACCCACCACGTTCTCACTGTGACTTTCCACCTCCAACAAACCTTAGTAGTAACCAGAGCGCAGCAGACTTTGCCAGGTTCTTTGCTAAAAGAGAGCTAGTTACAAAGGGACTGGCGAAGTTCAGCGATCGCCCTGAAAACTATAGAGCATGGCGGGCCTCCTTTTATAACATTGTAAAAGACTTGGGTCTGTCATGTAGTGAGGAGATAGACTTCCTTGTTGATCGGCTTGGAAAAGTCTCTGTAGAACATGCCAAGAGAATCAGGGATATTAATATAAACTACACAGAGATTAGCCTAAAAGTGATCTGGGATAGACTTGATGAATGTTATGGTTCTGCAAAGATCATACAGGATGCGTTGTTTAAAATAATTGACAAATTCCCTAAAATATCTAGCAAAGGTTTCCAGAAACTTAGGGATTTAAGTGATCTACTGATGGAATTACAGGTTGCCAAAGCCGAAGGGGATTTACCAGGGCTTGCTTTCCTTGACACTGCCAGAGGTGTCCAGCCTATTGTATTAAAGCTTTCCCACAACCTGCAGGAGAAATGGGTCTCCCACGGGTCAAGATACAAACATACCTACAATGTGCCATTCCCTCCCTTTAGTGTGTTTGTTGACTTTGTAAGGCTAGAAGCTAATATTCGTCGGATATGTGAGCATATTAATGACATAGAAAAAAGAAAAAATATTCCGATTGCGAATCATATGGTGGAAATGCATGGCGGTTGTTCGACGCCCTCAGGTTCTCGGCGCTGGAGGTCCTACACGAGTCGGAGAGGAGGGGGTGACTTGGACCGACGGATTCTCCAAAGGTAGTCTAAATGGATCCATCGTCTTCGGTCCCAGTTCCCCAATGGCCTCAATGAGAGACTGACATTTTCATGTTTCTTGTGAGACCCTGTCTCCCTGGTATATCGGTGATTAGGGCATGGTGTTGCTGTTTTTATAATAAACTTTTTTCTGCTCTTTGATTCTCTAATAGGTTTATTGGGGATAATATCTGGCCATTGAATCGACACAGGAAGTGTTTTTAGGTTTGAACGTGGTGTCATTATCTGAATCATATAGCTGCCAATTATAGAATGATACACTTTGCCCAATTTAGGTGGTCCATTATACAATAGCCGGAGTTATGCTCAAAATTGAGATCATAGCATTTCATTATATACTACTAGGGGTAGATCGCCCCCCTATACTTTAGGTACAAAGAACGCAGGGCCAAATTTTCCAGAAATAAACTTCCCAGACTTACTACACTATCGGCATCACAGTGGAACGCATTGACAGGAAGTCGGCGGCAGGTGGAACGCAGGATGTGTTCCAATTACCGGACGTGAAGCGAATGCTTCACAGAGGGGAAAAGCCGGCAGTGGACGCATTCAGGTGAAGTCAGTGTGCGTTACACTGACCGGATGGGGAGACAATAGCACAACTACTCAAGCCCTATAAAAAGGAAACAGCGATTCTGCTCCCAGGATGTCAGGCTCCGCACTAGGTTCCCCTCACCAGCCGCGGCCATACAAGCGATCTGTCACCTTTCTCACCCAAGTATAAGTAAGAGGTAATTTGGACCGTGTTTGTTACCTCTGCTTAAACTATCTAACATACTGATATGTACTCAATCTGTGGCATAGCTAGTGATGATAGTGAGATCTGCAGTATTAGTCTTTTGTATGGTTGGTGGTATTTGCATTTAAAGTAAGGCTCACAATATATGAAATTGTTATTCATATACATGTGACTTTGGGGAACTAGTATCTGAACGATCATCAATTGTGACATCTGTATACTTAGTCCCTTCATATAGGGGGGGATCCCTGGATTTATCGTATTATTGTATATCTACTATAACTATATAAGATGGTTCCATAGGCGATCAATTATCTAATTCAGAAGCCTGTGATCAAGAATAATTTGTGTACCTGGCATTGGGTGATTAATAAAATTTTATCTATGACTTATATGTTCATTGTTTGTGTTTATATGTTTCTTCACCCATTATCTCTCCCCTGATGAACCTTTTCTAGGGAAAATGCGTTGAGAAGTCTTAGGGTTTTTCTAGGGAGAGTCAGGGCAGGTACGGGACCACAGGCCATCCACCATCAGGGTTTTGAGGACAATCAGATAGCAATGTCCCATGAAGACAGATTGTTTTTAGTGACCATACAAAAGGAAATTACTAAGGATGAAACAAATAGTTGGGTCACACCCCTTCCCTTCAGGCCTCAAAGGCAACGTTTGCCTAACAACAGAGAACAAGTCTACAGATGTTTTGTCTCTCTAAGACATAGCTTTCACAAGAAGCTAGAAATGAAAGATCACTTCTTCACTTTCGTGAGGAAAATATTAGAGAATGGTCATGCTGAGGTAGCTCCCACCCTTAAAAACTCGGAAGAATGTTGATATTTACTAGGTCAAATTAGAGTAGTGTTTGACTCTAGTGCAAAATATGAAGGCGTCTCCTTAAACGACATCCTGCTCTCAGGCCCAGATCTTAGCAACAAGCATCTAGGTGTACTGCTTCACTGCCTAAAATCACTACCCATTGTCGAGGGTGCAATAAGTCTCCTTAAGAGAGCTCAAGAAATGCTTGCATGCTCGAACCTGAGACTCCATAAAATAGCCTCCAATAGTAAGCAGCTGATAGAAGCATTTCCCTCTCAAGACCACTCAAATTACCTTCAGAGCTTATACTTAGGGACTGACTCCCTTCCTATACAACGTAGCCTTCGTCTCCTCTGGGATCTAAAATCAGATATGTTTACCTTCCGAGTCAGCCAGGAAGAGAAGCCCTTTACCCGTAGAGGTGTCCTGTCTGCCATAAACAGTCTTTATGATCCCTTAGGATTCACGGCCTGCGTTACAATCCACGGCAAATCACTATTTAGAGACTTAACTCAGGAGACATTGGATTGGGATCACCCACTTTCCCCTAAAAAAAGAAACATATGGATAGAGTGGAGAAACTCCCTAAAGACTTTATCTAACCTCCATGTTCCACGTTCTTACGCTCCTGTGCCATCCACAGAAGTAAAAACACAAAGACTTTACGTATTCTCTGACGCGTCCGTCAAAGCAATTGCTGCTGTAGCTTATCTTAAAACTGTAGACAACAAAGGTCAATGCCACACAGGGTTTGTCATGTGCAAAGCGAAACTTGCACCACTTCTCGAACATACAATACCCAGGCTAGAACTCTGTGCCGCTGTACTAGCTGTTGAACTAGCTGAATTAATTACGTCAGAGATAAACCTAGAGATTCGAGACACCGAGTTTTATACAGACAGTAAAGTGGTCCTTGACTACACTTACAACCAAACTAGGCGTTTTTACGTTTGAGTTAACAACCAAGTGTTAAGAATCAGGATGTCCACTTTCCCAAAGCAATGGCACTTTGTACCTACTGACCATAACCCAGCAGACTTAGCAACAAGGTCAGTTGCTGCCAGTCACCTTAAGGACACAGTTTGGTTCACGGGTCCTGCTTTTCTATACAACTCAGAACATTCTTCTACCTGTGACTCATATAAGCTGTTAGATGCAGATTCTGATAAAGAAATCCACCCCCACATATCTGTGCTACTTACTGTAAATTTGTACAATCAGCTTGGTAGCCACCATTTCATCAGGTTTTCCACCTAGAATTCACTTGTGCGAGCTATCACCTGCTTAGCACACATAGCCTGCAGAATCTTTTACTCTATCTTCCTACAAGTGGGCAATGCTAGGCTCTCTCATAAATGCCTTACAACCTTTATGGCCGAAGTCTCAGCTATTATCAATGCCAGACCCTTGGCTCCAACATCAAATGACCCAGGAGATCCAATACTGCTAACGCCTGCCTCTCTACTTACCCGAAAAGACTGGTATAGTGAGTGCTCCTTCTGGAGAGTTTGGCACCAAAGATCTCTACAAACACCAATGAAGACAAGTGCAAGGCCTTGCCGATACCTTCTGGAATAGGTGAAGAAAAAGGAAATTCAGCAGCTCTCATCTGCTCCTCCTTCCGCTGTGAGGTTGAAAGAAATCCAGCTCCACTTAGATAAAGGTTACATCAACTCCTGTGTGGACACTATTTATTTTAGTGTCCACCACGATGCACTGGATGTGGCCTTCTTGGATTTGCGCCTGAGGGGGGACTCCGCCACCAGTCGGGTCTCCACCTAAACATATAGGAAACCCATGGCAGGTAATACCACATTATATGCGACATCCTGTCTTCCAAAACACGTAATTGCCAACATACCCAGGGGTGAAATAATCAGGGCAAGAAGGAGAAAAGAGCTTTATGGAGGAAGCTAGACACATCTTCCATAGATTGGGTAAAATAGGCTATGGTGCAAAACTTGTAGAGGATGTTATAGTACAGTTCTCAACCATTGAAAGAGGATCCCTCCTTTATCCTAGACAGGAACATTTATTGCAAAAGGAGGCTCCACTTTCTGATACAGGCACAAGTAGCAAAAATAAAAACAAAAATCATAATATCAAGGACATGGGCAGAAGAAACAATCTATTGTGACACAATACAGTACAGAATACCAACAAATATGTAATATTATAAAAAAGCTTTTTCCCGTCCTGTCATATGATAAAGAATGAACTGACATAGTTGCAGATGGGGTTAAATGTGCAGCTAGAAGGGCGCCCACAAGTACAAACTATGTCAGCCCCAGCCTGTATCAAGAAGAGAAAAAATCGCAACCAGTGTGGCTTAGGACCAAGGGGAGCTATAGGTGTGGACATCACAGGTGCATTTGCTGCACACATATGTTAATATCCAAAACTTTTTCTTCAACTGCAAACAACAGAGTCTTCCCAATGAAAGCGTATCTCAATTGCAATACAACTCATGAAGTTTATTTAATTACTTGCACAAAATGTAAATTGCAATATGTGGGCTATACTATCAATGCAATAAAATCCAGGATACGCAAACACATCTCTGATGTGCCCCACCATGGCAATCGCAATGTATCTGCAGCTAGTCTGTATTTTGCTGTTTGCCATGGTGGGGACACATCAGATATGGTAGTACAAGGCATAGAAAAAGTTTTTTTGCCTAAACGTGGAGGAGATTATAGAAGAAAATTATTAAACAGAGAGTCTTTTTGGATATTTTCATTGAACACGCGCCAACCTGAGGGGCTCAATAAATGCTTAGATCTGATCCTGCAGCAATAATTTAGATACTAGTAATTCAGTGCAACAAATCCCTCCCTCCTCCTTTTCCTGGGAACATTATAGGAGCAAAATTTCTGCTGATCTGACTTCCATTACATTCCACCATATTCTACCAAACAACTGGTATGCATCCAGCATACGCCTTATGCGTATCCTTCTTATATATTTCTTTGCATAGTCATTATTTTTTACTATGTATCTGTATGGTTTAATGCTATTTGTTTTTTTTTTTTCATTTATTTTTCATGAGAAGAGTTAACTGAAGGTGTGGCACCTTTTCTAGGGGGCGGTTACAGGCCTGTGGAGACAATCAGTGAATACAGGTGCACCCTCCCCTTTAAAAGGTCTCCCCATTTATGTCTTTCTGTGTCATGAGGAAGGGCTGGAATTGTCTCTGGTAGTCCGAAACGAGTAGATAAGACTGCTATTGTTGTAATTCATGGATGAGTTTTTACCGCAAGCAAAATAAATTCACGTTCCTTTATCCAAGTGTAGCTGGATTTCTTTTAACCTCTTTTTTCGCTTCTGGAATAGGTGGACAAAGCAATATCTTCTCACCTTACAGACAAGAACCAAATGGCACACAGTTAAGCCCAACCTGAAACCGCATGACATTGTTCTTGTTAAAGACTCTCAGGCTCAAAGAAATCATTGGCCTTTGGGCCTCATTACTAAAGTGTTCCCAAGTGAAGACGGACATGTCCGTAAAGTTGAGGTCAAGATTTTCAAACAAAATGACACCAAACTGATAAAAACAGGGCAGATACGAGTAGTATTCAAATCGAGCGCTCGGTGCGAATGTGTCTCGCTAAACAATGTCTTACTGTCTTGTCCAGACCTTAAAAGGGTTGTCCAGGCTCAGAGCTGAACCAGAACATATCCTCATTTTCACCCAGGCCGCCCCCCCGACTTGAGCATCAGGGCATGCTTGAGCATGTTATCCTTTGTCCTGCGCTAAATTGCGCAGGGCAAAGGCATTTTCTGGAGTTCCTGTGATGTACCAACACTGATGGGCAGGCTTTTGCTTTTACAGGCTAGGGCAGCGCTAAATCCCGCCCATCAGAGCCGGTGACATCACTGAACACAATGCTAGATGGAAGCCTCTGCCTGAGTGTGTTATTGTAAATAAAAGAGCCCTTGTCCTGCGTGATCCAATGCAGGGCAAAGGAGAGCACCGGAGCATGAAATGGTCCAATGCTAACATCAGGGGGGCTGCGTGGGTGAAATGATGGATATGTCCAGGTTCAGCTCTGAACCCTGACAACCCCTTTAACAACTTTTACTGCTCTACTATATACTGTGGGGTGCTGTATTCTTTATAGTTTGGGGTGCTGTATACTGTGAGGTGCTGTATACTGTGGGGTGCTATACTGCTCTACTGTATACTGTGGGGTGCTGTATATTGTGGGGTGCTATACTTCTCTACTGTATACTGAGAGGGGGTGTTGTATACTGTGTACTTTGAGGTGCTGTATACTGTGGGGTGCTATACTGCTCTAATGTATACTGTGGGGTGCTGTATATTGTGAGATGCTATACTGCTCTATTGTATACTGGGGTGTTCTGTATTCTGTATAGTTTGGGGTGCTGTATACTGTGAGGTGCTGTATACTGTGGGGTGCTATATATTGTGGGGTGCTATACTGCTCTACTGTATACTGTGAGGCTCTGTATAGTTTGGGGTGCTGTATACAGTATACTGTGAGGTGCTGTATACTGTGGGGTGCTGTATATTGTGGAGTGCTATACTACTCTACCGTATACTGTGGGGTGATGTATACTGTTGGGGGGGCTGTATATTGGGGGATGCTATACTGCTCTACTATATACTGTGGGGGGCTGTATAATATGTGGTGCTATACTGCTTTAATGTATACTGTGAGGTGCTGTATACTGGGAGGTGCTATACTGCTCTACTGTATACTGGGGGGTGCTGTATACTGTATACTGTGAGGTACTGTATTCTGTATAGTTTGGGGTGCTGTATACTGTGAGGTGCTGTATACTGTGGGGTGCTGTATATTGTGGAGTGCTATACTGCTCTACTGTATATTGTGGGGGCTGTATATTGTGGGGTGCTATATATTGTGGGGTGCTATACTGCTCTACTGTATACTGTGAGGTGCTGTATACTGTGGGGTGCTGTATACTGTGGTGTGCCATACTGCTCTACTTTATACTGTGGGGTGCTGTATACTGTGGGGTGCTTTATACTGTGGGGTGCTGTATCTTGTGGGGTGCTGTATAGTGTGGGGTGCTACACTGCTCTACTGTATACTGTGGGGTGCTGTATATTGTGGGTTGCTATACTGCTCTTCTGTATACTGTGGGGTGCTGTATACTGTATAGTGTGGGGTGCTATACTGCATACTGTGGGTTTTTGTATACTATAAGGTGCTATACCGCATACTAAGGGGTGCTGTATACTATAGAGTGCAATACTGCATACTGTGGGTTGCTGTACACTACAGGGAGTGCAGAATTATTAGGCAAGTTGTATTTTTGAGGATTAATTTTATTATTGAACAACAACCATGTTCTCAATGAACCCAAAAAACTCATTAATATCAAAGCTGAATATTTTTGGAAGCTGGAATATTTTCAGTTTTTAGTTTGTTTTTAGTTTTAGCTATTTTAGGGGGATATCTGTGTGTGCAGGTGACTATTACTGTACATAATTATTAGGCATCTTAACAAAAAACAAATATATACCCATTTCAATTATTTATTTTTACCTGTGAAACCAATATAACATCTCAACATTCACAAATATACATTTCTGACATTCAAAAACAAAACAAAAACAAATCAGTGACCAATATAGCCACCTTTCTTTGCAAGGACACTCAAAAGCCTGCCATACATGGATTCTGTCAGTGTTTTGATCTGTTCACCATCAACATTGCATGCAGCAGCAACCACAGCCTCCCAGACACTGTTCAGAGAGGTGCACTGTTTTCCCTCCTTGTAAATCTCACATTTGATGATGGACCACAGGTTCTCAATGGGGTTCAGATCAGGTGAACAAGGAGGCATGTCATTAGATTTTCTTCTTTTATACCCTTTCTTGCCAGCCACGTTGTGGAGTACTTGGACGCGTGTGATGGAGCATTTTCCTGCATGAAAATCATGTTTTTCTTACCTTGCAGACTTCTTCCTGTACCACTGCTTGAAGAAGGTGTCTTCCAGAAACTGGCAGTAGGACTGGGAGTTGAGCTTGACTCCGTCCTCAACCCAAAAAGGCCCCACAAGCTCATCTTTGATGATACCAGCCCAAACCAGTACTCCACCTCCACCTTGCTGGCGTCTGAGTCGGACTGGAGCTCTCTGCCCTTTACCAATCCAGCCATCTGGCCCATCAAGACTCACTCTCATTTCATCAGTCCATAAAACCTTAGAAAAATCAGTCTTGAGATATTTCTTGGCCCAGTCTTGACGTTTCAGCTTGTGTGTCTTGTTCAGTGGTTGTCGTCTTTCAGCCTTTCTTACCTTGGCCATGTCTCTGAGTATTGCACACCTTGTGCTTTTGGGCACTCCAGTGATGTTGCAGCTCTGAAATATGGCCAAACTGGTGGCAAGTGGCATCTTGGCAGCTGCACGCTTGACTTTTCTCAGTTCATGGGCAGTTATTTTGCGCCTTGGTTTTTTCCACAGGCTTCTTGCGACCCTGTTGACTATTTTGAATGAAACGCTTGATTGTTCGATGATCACGCTTCAGAAGCTTTGCAATTTTAAGAGTGCTGCATCCCTCTGCAAGATATCTCACTATTTTTGACTTTTCTGAGCCTGTCAAGTCCTTCTTTTGACCCACTTTGCCAAAGGAAAGGAAGTTGCCTAATAATTATGCACACCTGATATAGGGTGTTGATGTCATTAGACCACACCCCTTCTCATTACAGAGATGCACATCACCTAATATGCTTAATTGGTAGTAGGCTTTCGAGCCTATACAGCTTGGAGTAAGACAACATGCATAAAGAGGATGATGTGGTCAAAATACTCATTTGCCTAATAATTCTGCACGTAGTGTATAAGGTGCTATACTGCATACTCTGGGGTGCTGTATACTATATTGTGCTATACTGCATACTGTGGGTTGCTGTATACTATGGTGGGCTATACTGCATACTGTGGGGTTCTGTATACTATAGGGTGCTATACTGCTTGCATACTGTGGGGTGCTATATATCATAGGGTGCTATACTGCTTGCACACTGTAGGGTGCTGTATACTATAAGGTGCTACACTGCATACTGTGGGGTGCTGTATACTATAGTGCGCTATACTGCATACTGTGGGGTCATGTATACTATAGGGTGCTATGCTGATTTCATACTGTAGGGTGCTGTATACTATAGGGTGCTATACTGCATACTGTGGGGTGCTGTATCCCCCTTCTCTCAGTGCTTTGTGGCCAGGGGCAGGGAAGCACATAGCATTTGTGCTGCCTAAGGCAAAAATTGAAACTGCATTCCCCCCCCCCCATGGCAAATTCTTAACCTAACCCCTTACCTCTAGCCAGAGGTGTAACTTGAATAGCATGCACTTTCTATAATACCATTGTCTTCACATGCGGCATATTTTGGGCCCCCTCAGGCTCCTGGGCCCAGTAGCGACTGCTACCTCTGCACCCCCTATAGCTACATCGCTGGGGGCTATACTGCATACTGTGGGTTGCTATATACTATAGGGTGCAATACAGCATACCGTTGGGTGCTGGGATGCAGTGTAACACTAGGGTGAGCCAAGCCTCGGTTTCCTTCCTGAAATGCAGCGCGGTGCTCACTTCCAGCCTGAGCCCTGCTGCCCAGAGCACTGATCCTGAGCTGCTGGAGTCTTCAGAACTGGAAGTATTTACAGTCATGCACTGTACTCTACCAGGTGTGTGGATTTTTTTTTTGTGTGTGTATTGTGGTGGAGGGTGTGATTGCATGCTAGGGTGTGGGAAGGCGGGATCCAGGTGGCCCAAGTAAATTTTTGCCCAGGGTCCAATATTAAAGACGGCCCTGCACCCAATAAATTCCTGAGTGTGTTGCTTTTTGTTGTTGTTTTTTTCCTTTGAAACAATTCAAAATAATGCACTTTTATAAGGCACTGGTAATGATACTTATGTGATATCCCCTTGTGGATGCCCACAGCGACCTTTGATCCCATTGGGGGACGAGTAACACTGAATTGTGCTGCTCTCCCCCTAAAGGATATATTTGGTGAACGACTCCCAGAAATGGGGCCTCTCTCACCTCTGTAGCCGCTGGAAGGACGCCATGATTTTGATGTACACACCATCTTTCCCATGGAAGGTCTAGGGTGATGTGGCGGCTGGGGACCAGTGACACTTACGTGCCTCTGTTCTCCGATCCGCATTAGGTTGAGTCAGGGTTTCCAGTTTTTACTGGAGATTACCTGCCCCTCCCTGCAGACATCTCCCCTTTTTTCCTCCTATGGGGATATACAGTTGCAAGAAAAAGTATGTGAACCCTTTGGAATTATATGGATTTCTGCACAAATTGGTCATAAAATGTGATCTGATCTTAATCTAAGTCACAACAATAGACAATCACAATCTGCTTAAACTAATAACACACACAAAATTAAATGTTACCATGTTTTTATTAAACACACCATGTAAACATTGAACCGTGCAGGTGGAGAAAGTATGTGAACCCTTGGATTTAATTACTGGTTGAACCTCCTTTGGCAGCAATAACTTCAACCAAACGTTTTCTTTAGTTGCAGATCAGACGTGCACAACGGTCAGGAGTAATTCTTCACCATTCCTCTTTACAGAACTGTTTCAGTTCAGCAATATTCCTGCAATGTCTGGTGTGAATCGCTTTCTTGAGGTCATGCCACAGCATCTCAATCGGGTTGAGGTCAGGACTCTGACTGGGCCACTCCAGAAGGCGTATTTTCTTCTGTTTAAGCCAGTCTGTTGTTGATTTACTTCTATGCTTTGGGTCGTTGTCCTGTTGCAATACCCATCTTCTGTTGAGCTTCAGCTGGTGGACAGATGGCCTTAAGTTCTCCTGCAAAATGTCTTGATAAACTTGGAAATTCATTTTTCCTTTAATAATAGCAATCTGTCCAGGCCCTGATGCAGAAAAGCAGCCTCAAACCATGATGCCCCCACCACCATACTTCACAGTTGGGATGAGGTTTTGATGTTGGTGTGCTGTGCCTCTTTTTCTCCACACATAGTGTTGTGTGTTTCTTCCAAACAATTTTGGTTTCATCTGTCCACAGAATATTTTGCGAGTACTGCTGTGGAACATTCAGTTGGTCTTGTGCAAACTGTAAACGTGCAGCAATGGTTTTTTTGGGGACAGCAGTGGCTTCCTCTGTGGTATCCTCCCATGAAATCCATTCTTGTTTAGTGTTTTACGTATCATAGATTTGCAAGCAGGAATGTTAGCATATGCCAGAGACTTTTGCAAGTCTTTAGCTGACACTCTAGGATTCTTCTTCACTTCATTGAGCAGTCTGCACTGTGTTCTTGCAGTCATCTTTACAGGATGGCCACTCCTAGGGAGAGTAGCAGCAGTGCTGAACTTTCTCCAATTATAAACAATTTTTCTTGCCGTGGACTGATGAACAGCAAGGCTTTTGGAGATACTTTTATAACACTTTCCAGCTTTATGCAAGTCAACAATTCTTAATCGTAGGTCTTCTGAGATCTCTTGTGTGCGAGGCATCATTCACATCAGGCAATGCTTCTTGTGAAAAGCAAACCCAGAACTGGAGTGTGTTTTTTATAGGACAGGGCAGCTGTAACCAACACCTCCGATCTCATCTCATTGATTGGACTCCCGTTGGCTGACACCTCACTCCGATTAGCTGTTGGAGATGTCATTCGTCTAGGGGTTCACTTACTTTTTCCACCTGCACTGTGAATGTTTACATGGTGTGTTTAATAAAAACATGGTAACATTTAATTATTTTTGTGTTATTAGTTTAAACAGACTGTGATTGTCTATTGTTGTGACTTAGATGAAGATCAGAACACATTTTATGACCAATTTATGTACAAATCCATATCATTCCAAAGAGTTCACATACTTTTTCTTGCAACTGTATATGTTTGACATTGCCCTTCTATTCCCCTTAATTTTTAAGTGCTATATAGTGTGGTTTATTTAATCATGTGCAGTCTGGTGAACATCCAGCGTCACCCAGTTCATCTATGGGCAGAGACTCTGGTACGTTCTATCTGCGCATGGGCAGGAATAAATGGAATTCTTGCACTGTTTATTGTTCACACAGGCGCAGTGGATTTTATGGAACGCTGGACATTTACACATGGTTGGAATTACTATGGGTGGGCACCTCATGAATTAATTTATTTACATATGATTAGGATTAGCCGAAGTGCACTTTATGTTATTTTGAATAATGGGAATTATTCACTATCATGCAACTTATGAAAAGTTCCACTAAGATGGTCATATAAAATTGTCCCCAGCAATGGATGTTGTATTTTCTTATGAATTTTATTTGAGAATCATGGTTATCATTTATATATCAATATTTATATGGTATTATGTTTAACACGTTAAGGACCTAGGACGAGTATACTCGTCCTGGAGCACTGATACTTAGCGCTCCAGGACGAGTATATTCGTCCTGGCAATAAACTGTCACCATGTCTGCAGCCAGGCACCCAGGGTCAATGTCGAGGGGGGTCCTGTGACCCCCCCCATATCGGCGATCGCTGCAAACCGCAGGTCAATTCAGACCTGCGGTTTGCAGCGCTTTCTGTAGTTTCTGATCCCTGCGGTCCCAGAAACTTTAAAAAGGCCAAAGTAAAAAAAAATTAACCCCCCCCCCTCACCCCTGAATGATTTTATGTCGCTGGGGTGCAGGGGGGGGCGGGTTGTGGGCGGTGCAGGCTTGCGGGAGTTGCGGGAGGCGGGCGGTGTGACAGGCGGGATCGCGATCCCCTGCCCGCTTCCCCCTGAATATTCCTGACACTCTGTTATAAACTCTGTTATAAACGGCTGACATTGCTGCAATGTCAGCCGTTTCACCCTTTCCATACTGCGGTCCGTACGGACTGTTGTATGGAAAGGGTTAAGTCAGGAAGCTCCCTCCCTCTGCCATCGGGGGACTGCTGTGCCTTTGCAACCCCCAGATGGATGGGGTGACAGAGGGAGGGAGCTCCCCTCCTTCCCCGTCTGCTCAGTTGTGGCAGACGGGGACGGTTCCCATGGCAACAGGACGCCTTCTCAGGTATCCTGCTGTCAATGGTGCTGAACAGATCTATGCCTAAGGCATAGATCTGTTCAGACAGTGTAAGTAAAATACAGGGCAATACACTATATGGTGAATTGTACTGTATTATACAGACATCAGACCCACTGGATCTTCAAAAACCAAGTAGGTCTGGGTCCAAAAAAGTGAAAAAAGTAAAGATAATAAAAACACATTTATCACTGAACAAAAAAATAAATAAATACATTACACATATTAGTTATTGCCGCGTCCGTAACAACCTGATCTATAAAACAGTCATGTTACTTTCCCTGCACGGTGAACGCCATAAAAATAAAAAAATAAAAACTATCAGGAAATTGAAATTTTGCCCACCTTACTTCCCAAAAAAGGTAATAAAAGTGATCCAAAAAGTTGCATGTACGCGTGTTCACAGTGTTCGGCCAAACACTGTGATGTGCCCAGCATTGCGATGCTCAAGCCGAACTGGTGTTCGGCCAAGCATGCTCACTCGACGCTAGCATTTACCACTGCTAATCTGGAAAAGTCCAAAAACATAATAATTTGCACTGTACAAGATGTTATGCTAACAAAAATAGACTACCTCAGCAAAGGCCAAGGATAGTGCTTTCCAAGGTACCACTTGGAATCAAATCCAAGTTCGGGAAATTGTTTTTTTACAGTAAAAATTAATCTATGAAGTTATTACGCAAAGTCACACGAGACTTCGCGAAGTAATAACTTCGACTCATCTGGGCCAAAACATTCTAATACTGTACGGAGCACTCACTCTGTACAGTATTGGACCGAAGTTTTATGCAAATCGACTTTGTACGTTTTATTCAAAGTCGTTTCGCTCATTCCTACTTGCAACCAGATGTCTACAGTGCTGTGGTTAATTGCGCCTACTGGCTAGGAACATCACACTGGCAGTGACATATATGGCTATGGATAGACGCATGGTTGACAATGTTAACAAACAGTGTGTTTAAACACACTGCTTCATTGCATTTGTTATGCTTTTTAATATTAGAAAATCCAAAGATTGTCACTTATTGGGGCATATTGTGTTTAAACATAAACAATGTTAACATATAAAACAGTAGCTTGGTGAGACCAAGCATCAGAAATTACACTTTAAAGGGCCAAATGCCTGCCCCTTTTTAGACACACAAAGGTTAAAGTCATAAACAACAGTGGCTTGTTCTACACTATTATCCAAAAATGTATTCATTGGGTCAGACGTTAATTGTGAGAAGAAACAGTGGCTTGTTATGAACTAACCTTGAAATTTTTTTCTTATTTTTCAGAGCAGTAGCATTGCAGTGTGGATGTGGAAAGGGTAAGGTAAGGTCCAAGGTGTGTAAATATAATAATTGCATGCAGCAGCAATAGTGGCAGCAGAAGCAACGTAACATGAAACAGACAAGGCAGTAGATGTGTGCGTTGCTATGTAGGGATAATAATAGTAATAGTAATGGTGGCTGGGTCAAGGTAATGGTAGTGGCAGTAGGCTGGTGGCAGCTGCAGTGGTTGCTGCAGTACAGTATGGGACATATTGATAAGCAGCCAGAAAGTAGCAGTGTCATGATAGTGTCAACAATTGCAGATTTATACAAAGGTGTGTGAAAACTCCTACTAAGCTATGTCTCATTCATTTTGACAAATTTAGTGTTTTGTACACTGGCAGAGGACAACTTTGTCCATTAGGGTGTTATGACACCACATGCCAAACTGAAATACCTCTCTGAGATGACACTTAAGTATAGACAAGACAATATTGAGAGTGCAAACTGGTTCAGTCCCGACCACTGTTCCAATCTGCCTATGAAGAAGTCCATGGGGTGAGGGAGCAGCGTATATGCCAAGGAAAGGTTACAGTCCAAGGAGTACTAAACCTGGTTATTCAGGTAGTATGTATCGTTTGCTGATTTCCATCAGCCTGGTGTGGCACATGATACTGAACTAGCTGTTGCTGGTTCTGCTACTTGTGATAGCAGAGATGATAGGAGGTGGGTGACTGAGCTAAGGCCAAAGAGGGGCCTTCTGGTCAGATGTGTCAGCAGCAAAATTCATATGCAGTGTATCCTTGTTATACAGCAATTTAGCCTCTCTTTGAGCAGCAGAAAACATTCTGCCATATTGCTTTGATATTGAGGGTCTAAAATCATGGCTATCCAGTAATCATAGAATGTTTGATGCTAACAATACGTCTGTTTGTACATAAAGAAACCAAGCATACAGCTTGGCATGCACACCAGTGTAACCGAGGACATAGCTCTTTCCAGCTCCGTCCCTACTGTGATGACTGTAGTCAAGGCCACTGTTGTCATCCAGCCTCTTGCTTCTCCATCCTCGTCCAGTGGTTTTCTTCTTCCACCATCCATTGTTGCATTAGCATGAGTATCTGCTCTAAGGTAAATATCAGGGGGATGCCATTGCTGATGTCACAGTTGTCCCTAATCTGGTGGCCGCTTCAAAGAGCATGTGTACGTGACACTCGTAACTGATGGCTTGCCAATGCCGGGGGTGCACTACCAATGAGGCCAGGTGAGGCTATCGCATCAGGCAGCACCAGGTAGGGGCAAGAGAGGGGCAGCCGAAGGGCCATGGGCTGAAGGGAAGGGGTTAGGTTAAGAAATTGGCATTGGGGAGGGAGGTGCACCATTTCAGTTTTCGCCTCAGGCAGCAGAAAGGCTAGGTGCACCCCTGGCCACTGCCTTACAACACAACAACACATGCTGCCTTCTGTAGTGGTCTGGTGCATGATTAAATCATTCACTGCTTTTTGCTACTCGTACATACTCTCCAATATAAGCAAGGTAGAATTTTAGAAAATGGGAACTTAATGGATCAGCAGTGCTATGGCAGACCTTAATGTTGCTGAAAGATGAGGACAGTCTCTTAGACATGACCAGCACCTTGTGCTAGCCAAAACACTTTTTCAAAAAGCATTGCACCACTAACACTTGCACCACATGTGGATGCCTGCTCCGTTCATTTCTATGGGAGTTCCAGAGATAGCCGAGTAGAATGCCTGGCTATCTCTCAAACTCCCATAGAAACAAATGGAGCAGCAGCACACATGTGTGACTGGCCACTCTGGTCATTTCATGGGAGCAGTAGGGGACCTGCAGGGGGCATGGGGCTCCCATTCTCATTATCAGTGGGATCCCAGTGGTAGGACCCACACAGATCTGATAGTTATACCCTATCTTATGGATAGGGGATTACTTTTACCTACCAGAATACCTCTTTAAACTTGGTCATTATGCAGATACTTTGACCTAAACACCTAGCCATCTTAATTTGACTTATGTCAAAGTATCTCAGATCCTTATACTTGTCCATTTTTCCTGTTTCCAACACATCAACTTCAAGAACTGACTACTCACTTGTTGCCTAGCACACCAAGTATGTAACAAGATAATCAATGTTTTTTTTTCCCTTCACCTGTCAGTGATTTTAAGCTACTTATCAATAGTGATGAGCGTCAGTGGCAATATTCAAATTTGTGATATTTCGGGAATATTTAGGCGAGAATTAGTTATCTCCAGTCATTATTTTCTTGATTGCGGAAATCTGCAATTGAAAAATGTGCGATAAAAATTAGCATTACGAAAATTTGCAATCAACACTACACCTAAAGTCAAAGATATTGCAGCCTTCTCATTGGCCCACAAGCTAGAAGCAGGGAGGGATCAAGTGTACTGATGAAAAAAAATATCTCGAATATGCGAAATTATGAATATATATCACTATATTCTAAATATTAGCAAATTGAATATTCATGATCAACACTACTTATCAAGTAACCATTTGACTGTGATTAGCTATGGAGGTACAGTAGGGCACCAAAAAGCTTATTAGTTGCATTGAGCATAATGCTATACTGACTATAAGCTCCTACTGGCATATTTTATCCTACTTGAAAAATGTGTCCACTATAAAAAAAGGAAACATGAATGTCCAGTAGCTTTAAACTATGCTGCAATGCAATCATGTACATTTTGGATGGAGGGTGATGTATGAACTGATACTGCTTTTTGACAAAAGCTAGGGTTTACAGCAAGTCAGAGAATTAGACTTGTGGGATAATGTATTCATATGCAAATAGCTTCCAAACAAACCTGGATCAGATCAATTAAATCAAGCACTTGAACAATTAATGAACCTCTCATCAGGCAAATTAATTACAATTTCCTTTCATCGCTCAAGGTAATTGTATACAAAGGAAAGAAGTTCAAAGAGACAAATGCATTATATGTTTTAGATAAACTTTGATCATTTTATATTATTTCTTAATTTGATTCAATAAGATTATTAACTGCATATGGATTTATCATAAAATAGCTTAATAAAGTAATATGTAAACATATACTGGATAGTAATAATATCTTGCAGTCTTTGACCAAATTAAAAATAACAAAATAAAGAATGCCAAAACATTGCAGGCTTACCAACTAATTGACAATATCAGTACATGGATGAGTGACATGCAATTACTGGACAAGCCAATTTAACTCTGCCCCGCTGAGATACCCATACTTGTCCATTTAGACAGCAAAAGTCTGCATCAATTAGTAAGCATGAAAAACACATCTTTAAATGGGTGATCCTGATGAGTACAGAAATGATGCCATTATTTGATCATTTTTAACTTGGCAATTTAATAATGATGAGTGTTGAAATATTCAGTTATAGGATGTCAGAAATTCTGATAAACTATCATGGCACAACAATCCAAAAGCTTATTAGAAATTCTGATTGGACTTTCTATTTATAAGTTGTAAAATAATTAGTTGGTAGATTTACACAGTATGTTACCTTAAATGATCTTAATGCAGACACTATATTGCAAATAGTTATCTAACAGTTTCAATTTTTAAGTGATTTTAAAGGAAATCAGTCACCATTTTTTTTCTGGTTGCATGGCCCCCCCAGCATATAGTTATAGCCATGTGTAAATTGCATAAATGCATTATGCCTCAGATTTCAATTTTCTATGGAGCTGAAATAGGATTGCCTTGGATGTGCATTAAACCTTGATATATAATCATGGCTTGCTCCTTGTAATGCTGTTGCATTTTCACAGCATTGCTTCTGCTTCTAGGGAAAATATATTAGTACACATTTAGCTTGAAAGAGCCTCCACGGCAGCACACTGAAACTGTACAGTTCTGTATTATGATTTTGTGCAGCCTTAAAATTTAGACCCCCATAATATGTTTTGAATAAATTATGTGTTACAATTCGTGATGAGAGAAGTAATGAAAATTTTTATTTACACAAAGAAATTTGATTTGTAACTAACAGCTGTTGAGTGAAGTTCTTGCTACACCCCTTAAAAATTCCTTGGGTGGTGTAGTTTACAAAATGTGGTACATTTTTGGGGGTTTTGGCTGTGGGGAAACCTCAGAGTCTCTTCAAATGCAACATGATGCCCATTCCAAGACCAATCCAGCAAAATCTGCCTTCCAAAAACCATATGGTGCTCCTTGCCTGCTGTGCCCTGCTGTGTGTCTAAACAGCGGTATACGACCACATAGGTGGTGTTTCTGAAAACTGCAGAATCAGGGTAATAAATATTGAGGATTGTTTTGTTGTTGATCCTTACTGTGTTCCAGGAAAAAAAAAATTGATTAAAATAAAGTGACAATTTGAAATTTCACCTCAATTTTGCTTTAATTCCTATGGAATACGTAAAAGGTTAGCACCATTTCTAAAATCAGTTTTGAATAGTTTGAGGGCTGTTGTTTCTAAAATGGAAGCCCCCCAAAGTGACTTCAGAACTGAACTGGTCCATAAAAAAATTGCTTCTAAAATTCGAAACGTCCTTAAATAATAAAATTACATTACCAAAATTATGCCAACATAAAGTACACATATGGGGAATGTTAATTAATGAATATTTTATGAGGCATCACTATCTGTCCTAAAAGCATAGAGATTCAAATTTAGAAAACAAACATTTTTGTCAACTTTTGGATTTTTTTTATAAATAAAGATAAAACATATTGACTCAAATTTACAATTAACATGAAGTACAATGCGTCACTAGAAAACAATCTCTGAATGGCTTGGATAAGTAAATGCGTTCCAAAGTTATTATTACATAAAGTGACTTTGCAAGATTAGGCGTGGTCAGGAAGGGGGTAAATGGCCCGGTTTGGAAGTGGTTAATCATGTCATTCCTTATCCCTGTCCTGCAAGTTCATACCTCTTTTAATACAAGACAAATTTATGTTGGCCTTAGTTGCAGCTGACTATCATTACATGCTGCTATTTAGTCTATGATCTACTAATACAGGTCCTTCTAAAAAAAAATTGCATATTGTGATAATGTTCATTATTTTCTGTAATGTACTGATAAACATTAGACTTTCATATATTTTAGATTCATTACACACCAACTGAAGTAGTTCAAGCCTTTTATTGTTTTAATTTTGATGATTTTGGCATACAGCTCATGAAAACCCCAAATTCCTATCTAAAAAAAATTAGCATATCATGAAAAGGTTCTCTAAATGAGCTATTAACCTAATCATCTGAATCAACTAATTAACTCTAAACACCTGCAAAAGATTCCTGAGGCTTTTAAAAACTCCCAGCCTGGTTCATTACTCAAAACCACAATCATGGGTAAGACTGCCGACCTGACTGCTGTCCAGAAGGCCATCATTGACACCCTCAAGCAAGAGGGTAAGACACAGAAATAAATTTCTGACCGAATAGGCTGTTCCCAGAGTGCTGTATCAAGGCACCTCAGTGGGAAGTCTGTGGGAAGGAAAAAGTGTGGCAGAAAACGCTGCACAACGAGAAGAGGTGACCGGACCCTGAGGAAGATTGTGGAGAAGGATCGATTCCAGACCTTGGGGGACCTGCGGAAGCAGTGGACTGAGTCTGGAGTAGAAACATCCAGAGCCACCGTGTACAGGCATGTGCAGGAAATGGGCTACAGGTGGCACATTCCCCAGGTCAAGCCACTTTTGAACCAGAAACAGCGGCAGAAGCGCCTGACCTGGGCTACAGAGAAGCAGCACTGGACTGTTGCTCAGTGGTCCAAAGTACTTTTTTCAGATAAAAGCAAATTTTGCATGTCATTCGGAAATCAAGGTGCCAGAGTCTGGAGGAAGACTGGGGAGAGGGAAGTGCCAAAATGCCTGAAGTCCAGTGTCAAGTACCCACAGTCAGTGATGGTCTGGGGTGCCATGTCAGCTTCTGATGTTGGTCCACTGTGTTTTATCAAGGGCAGGTCAATGCAGCTAGCTATCAGGAGATTTTGGAGCACTTCATGCTTCCATCTGCCGAAAAGCTTTATGGAGATGAAGATTTCATTTTTCAGCACGACCTGGCACCTGCTCACAGTGCCAAAACCACTGGTAAATGGTTTACTGACCATGGTATTACTGTGCTCAATTGGCCTGCCAACTCTCCTGACCTGAACCCCATAGAGAATCTGTGGGATATTGGGAAGAGAAAGTTGAGAGACGCAAGACCCAACACTCTGGATGAGCTTAAGGCCGCTATCGAAAAGCATCCTGGGCCTCCATAACACCTCAGCAGTGTCACAGGCTGATTGCCTCCATGCCACGCCGCATTGAAGCAGTCATTTCTGCAAAAGGATTCCCAACCAAGTATTGAGTGCATAACTGAACATAATTATTTGAAGGTTGACTTTTTTTGTATTAAAAACACTTTTATTTTATTGGTCGGATGAAATATGCTAATTTTTTTAGATAGGAATTTTGGGTTTTCATGAGCTGTATGCCAAAATCATCAATATTAAAACAATAAAAGGCTTGAACTACTTCAGTTGTGTCTAATGAATCTAAAATATATGAAAGTATAATGTTTATCAGTACATTACAGAAAATAATGAACTTTATCACAATATGCTAATTTTTTTAGAAGGACCTGTATACCCACATACTTCTTAACCAGTGACTTTTCCATTTTTACCCCCCCTAGGACATATGCTGCATGCAGATTATTAGCCCCCAGGTACATACAGTAACTTTACATTTATCTATATTGAACCTCATTTGCCAAGTGGAGGCCCAAACAGTAAGCTTGTCCAAGTCAGCTTGTAACTTATTATCATCTTCCATATTAAAAAGTTTGGTGTCATCGCAAAACTAGAAGCTGCACTATTAATTGCATTATCTATATCATTAACAAATAAGTTAAATAATATCGGACCCAGCACAGAACTTTGGGGTACACCACTTATAACCGGGACCATTCAGAGTAGGAATCATTGACCACAACTCTTTCGATATGATCATAAAGCCACTTACAAATAAGATTTTCCAAACCAATAGACCTCAATTTACCCATTATGCGCCTGTGCGGGACAGTATTGAACGCCTTTGCAAAGTCCGAAAAACACATTATCAACGGCCTTGCATCTGTGCAGGCTTCTACTCACCTCCTGATAAAAACAAATCAGGTTAGTTTGACAGCTTCTGTTCTTAGTAAAACCATGTTGGCTATCACTTATTATATTATTTACCGTTATTTAATCCTGTATGTAGTCTCGTAGAAGGCCCTCAAACATTTTTCCCCCTCTGGATGTTAGGCTTACTAGTCTATAATTTCCTGGTGAAGACTTAGCAAGCTTTTTGAAAAGTCCAGTGCAATCTGCAGGAAGCATGCTATAGAGCCGGAAAAGAGGACCAAATTAAGACAGAGTTTTGTGAGGAATGTTCAGTTAAAATTGTTATGCATTTAAAACTCTGCTGTATCTGACTTCAGTTGTAGATGGGGATGTCATATTAGTGATAGCACTCCCTGTGTAAGTGTAACGGTCCGGGTCTGGTTCAGAGTCTTTTATTGCAACTACTTGGGGTAATTGCACGGCCAATATCGTAGTCAGGAGGAAGCCGATGGTCAATGCACGAGATGGAGTGTCAGTATTAGAGGAATAGGCAAATACCGTAGTCAGGAGGAAGCCAATTGTTGATGCACAAGATGGAGCCGTCAGTATTAGAGGAATAGACAAATACTATAGTCAGGAGGAAGCCAATGGTCGATGCACGAGATGGAGTGTCAGGTTTTAGCAGCAGAGCAGGAGAAACTAGCTTGATTACAGGCTCAGTTGGAAGAGCTGCCACCTGGGTTGGAATCCTGACAGTAAAGCCTCATGCACACAACCGTTGTGTGCACCCGTGGCCGTTGTTCCGTTTTCCGTGATTTTCTGCGGACCCATTGACTTTCAATGGGTCCGTTGAAATCTCGGAAAATGCACCGTTTGCCATCCGCGGCCGTGATCCATGTTTCATGTCCGTCCAAAAAATAGAACCTGTCCTATTTTTTTTGACGGACAAGATTCGCAGATCCATTCAAGTCAATGGGATCGCGAAAAAACACGGATGAACATTTGAAGCCTTCCGTATGTCATCCGCGATCCACGTCCGTTTTTTTGGCGGATCTGTTGCCTGGTAACCTGTCTCCAAATCCTTTTGGCAATAAAAATAAATAAATAAAACAGGAAGTTAAAACTACCAGATTGGCGAGCCTTGTTTCTGAGGTGATTTGCCAGACACATTTTTTGGGACTGTCATATATTTGATAAATCTCTGCTCCCAGTCAAAATGCCTAAATGGAATGTAGAGAAACTTATCACTCTGGTCCATGAAAGGCCAGAGCTGTGGGACACACGGTCCCCTGCGTATCTTGACCGTGTCAGGAAAGAAGTATAGTGGGAGAAAGTGGCACGTCAGTTAAAGCCACGGGAATGGGATAAAGCGGATCACCGAGGTCGTGCAGAATTAGGTACGTGCAAGCAATGTCGTTTTGTTGGTGCAGTCTTTGTGTTGTCCCATATGATATAGAAAAGAACTTCTGTGTGTTCAGAATTCTGTTCCTTTGGAGGCCAGGCTTAATTGTATATTGCAGGGATGCTCAACATGTGGACTTCCAGCTGTTGCAACTCCCTGTTGCAACTCCCTAGCTATAGCTGTCGGCCTGCTGGGAGTTGTCATTTCGCAACAGCTGAAGTGACGCACGTTGAGCTTCCCTGCTTTAGTGGTATGTACATGTAGGTGCCAAGCTATAGGGGAAGCAGATGAAGCAGCTGCTTTTGGACCCTGACCCTGAAGTGGTCCATCCTGGAGGTGGTTGAGGAGGATGAGGAGTAAAATACTTTGTCAGGGTCTCCTCAACAGTTTTAGCACATTGAGATATACAGTAACAGTATACACAGTGTGTGTAAAACTGCTGAAACTGCGGCCGAAGATAAGAAAGTGCTCTTTAATAGCCACAGGACTGGAGGCGGCTGGAAAGGAAGGTTTTGGAAACAAATTACTGCTGTACGGGGTGCCTCCATTTAACCTTTGTGATTGGGGCCAGTCATTTTTCTAAACGCCACTGTGCCTATGTTTTGTTCTATTTCAATGTACTTTTTACCACGCCACACCATGGTTTAAAGCCTGTTCAGACCTTACCTACTGGCCATAGTTGAAATGTTTACTGTGCTTTTTTTAAATCTAATTTTTGGACACATGTGCCCTGTTGCAATAGATCATTTCACCGCTGCCTACTTCCAATATCATAAAGTAGTCTATTTTAAAGGCAATTTTCAATTAATTTCTTCCTTCAAGTAATTTACGTGCATTATCAAACTCACTCCACTGACTGACTGCACTCTGTCCTGCCCCTTTTTATTTTAGTATTTATGAAAAAATTTAATTTTTATTGAAGTTTAGTTATTTATAAAATGTTTTTTATATTTTAAAGAAGCTAATGTTGGTTGTTTTCACAGTAAAAAACATCAAAGTACGATGGAACAGATGCAGGGACCAGTTCCGCAGAGAGCTAAACGACAAAGGTCGCAGTGGAGATGGCTCATCAAGAAAAAGACTCTACATGTATGCTGAGCAACTCAGTTTTCTTCGGCCAGTGATGGAGTTGAGGCTGTAAGTATACTTTAATTATAAATCAATGTATTGAACGGTATATATGTCAATGCACACAATGTAAATATATATTTTTTAGACTTTTAAGCAAAGTGTGTTATGGTAGATATGATGTTGCTGTAGTTTTTAAGACTAGTTGGTGGTGCTTTCAGACAGGATGCCATGAACTACCAATGTTTCTGAAAAATATGGATGGAAAAAATACACCTCACCTTTGTTGTAAAACCTTTTTGGATGAAAATTTAAGATTGATGCATACACTTTGTTGAAAGTGAAAAGCATGAACTTTATCAAAGGTATTTAGTCATTGAATCAAATGGGTCTATATTGATGGGATATGCAGCCATTGAATTTCAGGACTACATCTATCTGCTGGTAGTTGCACCTATATTTCAACCGTGGCCATTGCTCTTGGGCAACATGCCTCTATTTTTTCCTATGTTGATGCCTAAAATAGCTGGCTACATGTTCCGCAAATAGTGTCTCACCCATATAAATGAATGAGGGCATGGGTCGTGCATGTGCGTCACCCTCCCATTCACTTCCATGGTAGAGGCGGGGATTAGTGCATGGTGGTTGACTTAGCCTGGATAATATGTGTTTCTCTAGCAAGACCACGCCGGGCTCTGTCCACCATCAATAGTTGGACGTTTAAGTGAAGGAACACACACTAATCAGATAATGTTCCTAAATTACAGCAATAAGGTGACATTTGGTCAGATGTTGGCAAACCACTTTTCAATTTTCTATAGTTCAATTGTAGATGCTCTATAGATGTTATTTTTTTAAATTCCAATGCATTTTTAATTAATTAACAGTACTGATTAACTCATTAACCTATGCTGTATGTGTTTGGCAGACCATTCAATTTTTTAAAATTTTAAAGAAAAAATATGTGAAATGTATCACCATTGGTAGGCAATTTCATTTTCCCCTTGTAACTAAAAGCAGGGTTAGCATTGTTCGAGTTTTTAGAACAATCTATGTCCCTCCAGGCCCTTGTGGAGCCTGAGCACATGACGTCAGGCGTATCCATACTCCGTCACTCAGGCAGCGTTATAAACTACAACTCCCAGCATGTCTGGATTTGGTTTAGCTATTAGGGCATGCTATGAGTTACATTTGAAAAAAAAAATAGAGGCCCATTGTTTGAGTCGGCCAGTTATAGAAGGACAGAATATCTGCAGTTGGTTAGCTCCTAACATACAAGTTTCAAAAAAGGCTACCAAATAACACCACCAAATTATTATTCCAATAAATTATTCTATTGCCACACAGTTTAAATGTAAAGTTCATCATTGGTTCATTAATTGGATGCGTCCTTTTTTAGAAGTTTTGATAATTTTAGTTTCTGACTCCTTTTTGAATATATGTAACATGACACTATATACAGTAGGCATATATATTTTTCATAAATTCTAAAGGATGTTGTATGTTGGTTTTGATAATATTGAAGACATTTTTATTTATTTTTTTATTAGTATATCTACAGAACTGTGGACAATTTAGAGGACACAGAAGAATCTGAATTGTGTGGTTCGGAAACGCCACCAGTTTTTTCTCCTGAAACAAGCCCCCAAGAAACTGCTGCGGTGGAACCTACAGAGCCAGCCATAGCACCAAGCGGCGGGGAGCGGGAAATGCCCGAAACTTCACAGCAGCAGCCCAGGAGACAGAGGAATGTCCGTCAGCCTGCCTCTGAGCTAGTAACTCGGGAAATGATCGATGGCTGATTAATCGAGTTCCTAGCTCAGAGGCGGACTGATGGCCAAGAAGAATCTATGGTAAGGGGCCTTGCACCACTTATGAGGCATTTTCCCCACAAAACCATCACCATTGTGTAGCATCCTTGGCACTGGTTTTGAAAATGTATACACTCCCATACCAGGGAGACATACTTTATGATCTGAACCAGATGCTGAACAAATATATGATGGCAACAAGTCATCAGCCTGCCACGTTTGAACAGGCTGCACATGCAAGCCATGGTCCACCCTCTGCCAGACCTTCTTTCCAGGGTTCACAAGAGCGTAACCCTCCCCTTGCCCAGTCCATGCCTGTGGGCATGTTTTCAGCAGGTGCACCACAAGCGCAACAGGTATGGCCTGGATCTAGTTTTGCCCCAGGCTCTTTCACAAGAGACTTGTTTGATTTATAATTTTTTTATGGTTTCCTATAAAGTTTATCTAAAAGCTTTTGGAGGATTTGGAATACTCTTCCAGACAAAGTTATTTATGTATAGATGATTTATTGTTTTCAAGATTAAAAAAAATAATAATAATGAAAGAGGCTTATGTTATTTTATTAAACAACAGCAGCTATTTTTTAGCACATGTTCCCCTTGACACAAACACTGCACATTACTGCTGAAACGTTAAATGTAGAATATTGCTTACCTCAACGTGACAATGAGCCTTTCCTCAGGAGAAATTCTGCGCCTCATATTGGTGTCCATGAAGGTAAGGACAGTACGTAGAGACAACAGCAAGCGATCAAAGGTACCCACTGTCATCCTACAGAAGGCATAGAACTTCTCAGGATGCAGCCGCAGATCTTTGTAGAGGGTATGAAAGCATCCTTTCCGGTAACATTGTGAAACAATCGCATGGACCCAAAATCGTCGCCTTCTACACGGTTCCTCATCCAACAAAGGAGTGCGCTGTCCTCAACGCCGAGTAACCAGCCAATGCAGTAAGACCTCTTCCTCAGAATCCGACATGGTGATACAGCAAAGTGAAGCAGCCAAAATAACCTCTGTACTCTGTAAAGACTACAGAAAATGGCCACAAAACCTTACTCAGGTGCCCTTCATTTATACCAGTATCCAGGGTGGAGTTAGTAAAGTTTCATTTTTTTCACCATTCCTTGATTTCAGACGGTCCGCAAAAAAAAAAAACAGACACGGAGACACACAGAAGCACAACGGAAGCAAAAAAGTACACGGATCATGGAACAATGGAAGCCCGTTTTTCGGACCGTGAAAAAATAGTGTCGTGTGCATGAGGCCTAAGTGTGTATACAAAGATAGCTGTCAGTTACTTTAGCTTTGCATGGAGGCAGTGTTAAGTTGATTAAAAACAGAGATGTTAAGATTCAGAAATGATAAGTTTTACTGAATCTTTTCCCACTAAACTATATATCAGTCTGATCAGCTCATCCTGCACTATAACATGCTGCCTGCATATTGCATTGCAATCTTTAGTGACAGAGCCTCCTTAAATGGGTTATCCAGGAAATTATGATGACCGAAATACAAATAGATTCATCATTGGACTTATCTGTTCAAAAGCCTTTTGTGTAAAAATACAAACAAATTAGGGCCTAATTGCCATTTAGCAGTGCAGTGATATATTCTTTGCTGTGTATTAGTGGCAAAACAAAAATATTTTATCTAATATTTGGTTATTTGATCTAACAGTATGTCAGAGAAGTGGCAGGCCTTGCACAGGGGAGTGGCAGAGGCCTAAATGTTTCTGGCGCAGGCAGAGGTTGCAACAGAGTAAGGGGCCGTGGCAGCAGGGGTCACTTCCAGAGGACTGAGCTCCCAGTGTCCTCTAGTGGTCATGCCGTGACCAGCAAGCAACCCAGCGGTTCTTGAATGGTTGACTAAATCTTCGACTTCATTGGCTGGGACACTATTTAGCCTTTTTGGTTTGGCTGACATCATCATGTATTTGACCCTTCCTCAAATCTGTCATAAAGAAGGTATAATGAGATGCACAACGGATCCTGTCTGTGTAGAAGCTGTAAGGCCTGTATGGTTCCATCAGTATTGGCTTGTGATTTGGTAGACAAAAGCAGGAGTGGGTACAAAGCACAGTTGACTTGCAAATATTCCGTTCACGTGTCATCTCTGTTTTGGATCCACTCCTGTTTTTTTAGCATTAGCAATACTAATGGATTACTGACCAAATGCTGACCGAGTGAAGGCGGATGCTCCACAATCAGGAAGTAGGGAGGAATCGGGCAACTATAGGCCAGTAAGCCTGGCATCAATAGTGGGGAAATTATTACAAACCATACTTAAGGAGAGGATTGTGGAACATCTAAAATCCCATGGATAGAAAGAAGAAAAACAGCATGGGTTTACTTCAGGGAGATCATGTCAAACTAATCTTATTGATTTTTTTCATTTGACTAAAATAATAGATGGAGGAGGTGCAGTAGACATCGCTTATCTAGACTTTAGTAAGGCTTTTGATATAGTCCCACATAGAAGGCTTATCAATAAATTGCAGTCTTTGGGCTTGGACTCCCATATTGTTGAATGGATTAGGCAGTGGCTGAGGGACAGACAACAGAGTGTTGTAGTCAATGGAGTATATTCAGACCAAGGTCTTGTTTCCAGTGGCATACCTCAGGGATCTGTTCTGAGACCCATATTGTTAAATATCTTTATCAGCGAAATTGCAGAAGGCCTTGATGGTAAGGTGTGTCTTTTTGCTGATGACACAAAGATTTGTAACAGGGTTGATGTTCCTGGAGGGATACACCAAATGGAAAAGGATTTAGGAAAACTAGAGGGATGGTAAAAAATCTGGCAACTAAAATTTAATGTTGATAAGTGCAAGATAATGCACCTGGGGCGTAAAAACCCAAGAGCAGAATATAAAATCAGTGATACAGTCCTAACCTCAGTATCTGAGGAAAGGGATTTAGGTGTCATTATTTCAGAAGACTTAAAGGTAAGCAGACAATGTAATAGAGCAGCAGGAAATGCAAGCAGAATGCTTGGGTGTATAGGGAGAGGAATTACCAGTAGAAAGAGGGAGGTGCTCATGCCGCTCTACAGAGCACTAGTGAGACCTCATTTGGAGTATTATGCTTAGTACTGGAGATCATATCTCCAGAAGGATATTGATACTTTGGAGAGAGTTCAGAGAAGAGCTACTAAACTGGTACATGCAGGGCCGGCGCTACCATAGAGGCAGGGAGGGCAATTGCCGCGGCAGGCGGCAGTAATGTAATTAATAAATTAAACTAAGTTACTCACTCTGGGTGAGTCAAGTGTTGGAGGGGGCCCCCCGCCGGGCGCAGAAGGCTGCTGTGCCTGCGCCGCTGCCGCTGATTCGGTCTCTTTCAGAGAGTGAAGACTGTCTGGAGGCTGGAGCAGCAGCGGCATGCACGGCACAGGCAGGCACAAGGCTCCGCCCCCTCGCCCAGAGCAGTACTTAAGGACAGGTGCACTGAGCAGGGCAAGGAAAAGAAAGAAAAGGAAAGAAAAGGAAAGAAAAGGAAAGAAAAGGGAAGAAAAGGAAAGAAAGAAAAGGAAAGAAAAGGAAAGAAAGAAAAGGAAAGAAAAGGAAAGAAAAGAAAGAAAAGAAAGAAAGGAAAGAAAGGAAAGAAAGGAAAGAAAAGGAAAGAAAAGAAAAGAAAGAAAAGAAAGGAAAGGAAAGAAAGAAAATCAATCAAGCAGCGCCAGGGAAGGCCCGCCGCCCCTAGCCAAGTTCCAGTCTGATAGGTTCATAATTCATTGGTTAGGGTACTTTCACACTTGCGGCAGGACAGATCCGGCAGGCTGCTCTCCCTGGCGGATCCGTCCTTCCGCTATATCGCCATATCGCTGCTCTGTCCCCATTGACTATAATGGGGACGGGGGCTGAACTCCGGCGCAGCACGGTGGTGCACAGCGAAAGCCGCCGGACTAAAAAGTCCTGCATGTCCAAATTTTTTGGCCGGCGGCTTTCGCCGTGCTGCGCTGGGGCTCAGCCCCCGTCCCCATTATAGTCAATAGGGGCGAAACAGCGGAAGGACGGATCCGACAGGGAGACCAGCCTGCCGGATCCGTCCTGCTGCAAGTGTGAAAGTACCTTGTTTGGTTGTTGTTAATGAATCCATCATCCATCCATCCATTCATTCCAATGTACAGTATAGCGCTACACTGTGCCCCACAATGTACAGTATAGCGCTACACTGTGCCCCACAAAGTAAGCAAGCGTCATGGCGGGGGCGTGGCGGGGGCGGGCATCATGGGGGGGGGGTCTTATTGTTTTCCGCCCCAGGGCCCCATTTCGCCTAGAACCGGCCCTGGGTACATGGATTGCAGGATAAAACTTACCAGGAAAGATTAAAGGACCTTAACATGTATAGCTTGGAAGAAAGACAAGACAGAGGGGATATGATAGAAACTTTAAAATACATAAAGGGAATCAACAAGGTAAAGGAGGAGAAAATATTTAAAAGAAGAAAAACTGCTACAAGAGGACATAGTTTTAAATTAGAGAGGCAAAGTTTTAAAAGTAATATCAGGAAGTATTACTTTACTGAGAGAATAATGGATGCATTGAATAGCCTTCCTGCAGAAGTGGTAGCTAAAAACGCATTGCACCCGTGCGGAAAAAACTGAACAACTGAACGCAATCGCAGACAAAACTGACTGAACTTGCTTGCAAAATAGTGCGAGTTTCACTGAACGCACCCTGAACGCATCCGGACCTAATCCGTCTCGCTCGTGTGAAAGGGGCCTAAATGGTGATTTCAAGAAGGCCAAACAAGGACAATAGCAACCCTGTCATAGAGTGGAAAGGGTGGTAACAGCATGAGAAGTCCACAGTGTGGCCCTATGACATAATGGTGAGGTGGAAGCAGCATTAGGAGACCACCAAGTGGAACATTGACAGGGTCTGGAGGTAGCGGCAGCATCAGGAGGCCACTGTCAGGAATCATCCTGCTATGTCTGTTTAGTTCAGATTGTCTTGCCCTCAAGTTTTCCCTCAGTTAAGATGGTGGATTGTGTCTCAGCTGGGTGCCATCTTACTTCCTGTTTCAAATTTAAACCTCTCAAGCCTGTTACTAATTGCTTGAGTATGGTGTTTGAGCTTCTGCTTGTGCAGTCTTCTCGCTTGGAACTTGCTCTTTGGTTGTTCCTCCTGCTTGCGGTTTACCCTGCTCCCTTCTTTGCCGACCCGGATTGCCTGACTACGTTTCTGTGCCACCTGCCCTGACCCATTGCTCGTCTGACCTCGGCTCTGCTTCATTCTTCAATTCTGCATCATTGCTACTGGTAAAGTCTCCGCCTGCCTGGCTCTGCTTCATCCTTCAATCCTGCACCGTTGCTACTGGTAACAGCTCCGCCTGCCTGGCTCTGCTTCATCTTTCAATCCTGCATCGTTGCTACTGGTAACGGCTCCGCCTTCCTGGCTTTGCTTCATCCTTCAATCCTGCATTGTTGCTACTGGTAACAGCTCCGCCTGCCTGGCTCTGCTTCATCCTTCTATCCTGCTACCTCCTGTTCAAGACTTTGGTGCTTCCTGTGTTCAGGCCTTGTCCCTGCCATTGGATTCCAGCAGTATTCCACTAGTGTCATGACAGCCACAGAGTGGCACAATGACAAAGTGTGGAGGTCACAGCAGCAGTATAATTAGGCCACAGAGTGGCACGGTGACATAGTGTGGAGATGGCAGCAACAGCAGCACCATGATACCACAGAGTGGAATGGTGACATAGTGTGGAAATGGTTGCATCAGGAGGCTACAGAGTGGCAAGGTGACATAGTGTGGAGATGGCAGCAACAGCAGCGCAATACCACAGAGTGGCTAGGTCACATAGTGTGGATATGACAGCAACAGCAGCAGTAGCATGATACCACAGAGTGGCACGGTGACATAGTGTGGAGATGTAGAAAAAATCAAAGGTTGGCAGCACTACTCATCCCACACATTTGGGTACTGAACAGAAAAAAGGCTTACAAGCCAGATGGTGCACGCAGATAGGGATCCTGGCTGGGGTCCCAACTTATCCAGAAAATTCAATAATCCGCAACTGTGGAAAATTCAATAATCTGCATCACTCGGATGGTGAAAAAAGTGGTAGAATACAGCTATTCTAATTGCTTGAGTGAATAAATCACCACTTTTTTCATCATCTACCGGCGAGTGCTGCGGATTATTGAATTTTCCACAGTGTGGAGATGGCCGCATCAGGAGGCCACAGAGTGGCATGGTGACACAGTGTGGACATGGCAGCAGCAGCATGATACCACAGAGTGGCACGGTGACATAGTGTGGAGATGGATGATCTAATCTGATGCATCAGTCATTGCTGGGTGGAAATCCTGGCTGATCCACTCCTGATTTATCTTGACAAAAGTAAGTCTCTTCACAGAAGAAAAAGTTCCAGCATAAAGAATAAAATGTTGCCAACTTCTTTATTAAACTTTGGTTACAATCCAGTTAACCAGACATCATCTCCCTCCATCGCTCGGTTAATATGTTAAACGAGAGGTGGGGGGAGATGATGTCTGTTTAATTGGATTGTAACCGAAGTTTAATAAAGAAGTAGTCAACATTTTATCCTGGATGCCGGAACTTTTTCTTCTGTGTATACGACAAGGACTTGTCCGAACTGTTCCGTGCAGAGGGAATTTTATGGTGAGCTGGAATACATTTCTTTATTTAAGTCTCTTCACATTTTGTGTGGCCAGGTAAGCTCTTCTTGGGGTAACTATGCCCCCCGCCGCACTAAACACCCGCTCTGATGCCACACTACTGGCTGGGCAGGACAGCTTTTCCAGGGCAAACTCAGCCAGTTGCGAACACAAATCCAGTTTGGCTGCCCAGAAGTCCAGCGGACTTCTATGACAGCTGGCAGGGTGCTGTCAAAGTATGCCACCACCTGCTGGTTCAGGTCCTGCTCCAGGTCTGCCTGCTGCTGGTGAGTTGTTTATTCACTATAAGGGTGAAGAAAGCTGCTCATCAGCGACTCTAGACTCAGGCTGCTGGTGCTGCAGGCACTTGCGGCAAAGTCGAAGATCCAGTCAACCGATCACGAACCGCTTGGTTGCTAGTCAAGACACGACCACTAGCTGACTGTAGTGGTTACCCCCGGAGCGTAGGTGTCCACCGCTGGAGGGTGTCCTTTTTCAGATCATTGAGGAGTCTAGTCAGCATCCACTAGTGATCCATGTGAAGAAACTCTTCCAAGCGCTAGTGTGATAGCTGTATATTTGTTACCCCCAATAAAAGACGAGACTCTAGATTTAGGGTGAAGAAGAACTCTCTTTATTGATGGCCATAGCTCGGCCTTTTATGCAGGAACACAAAAGACAGCAACCAATCAATATACAGTAAATGCACTCACAAACAGGGGCTTGGTCACATAGCTTACAAGTAGACACTGTGTCTTTACCCAGACAATAGACCGAGTGTTATCTTGTGTATTGTAATTAGGTCAGTCTTGAGGTAGACTGGCTGTCTGGAAGTGTATCTACACCTATGTACCTGATACACATAGATGTCTGCTTCCATTGTTAAAAGTAGGTATCCAAGGTCCTGGCTAAAAACATCTTTAGGCTCCTCGACTCCAACTACTCCTCCCCCTGAGTATCTCAGGGCTTGAACTGTCAGCGATAGATGTGGGAGTGGTGGGGTCCAGATGATACTCACACACCAGCCCTATTTTGCAACCACCATCATTACCTCCCTCCCCTTCCTCCCTATTTTTCCATTTCCTCTTTTCCTTATTGTTGTTGTTGCTTATCCTTCAAGGGTGCTGTCCCACCCAACTTATGTTGTATAAACTGACATACATATATTTTTGCTGTATAAGTAAGCCTTAATGAATACCAAGCTATTGTGTGGCCTTACTTTTTTGCCTCTTCAAAATAATAAAAATTATTCATTCTAAAAACCATCTTTAACTTTAAACAGGGGGATCTGTTACCTGATATGCATTAAAAAGATCCAGGACGGACCTCCGATACCAAAACAAAAAATTAACATAAAGTGGTTTACTGATACACTGCATCCAGATAATTGATAGTGCTGCTGGGGAAAGGGGAATAAATTGTCCCTATACTTACCCCTATCCTAAAGTCTCAGCCCAGGGAGGACCCCTAATGGTGGAGACCCCCTATCCACGTTCCTAGGCTATTATTGACCCTGCATTATCCCTAAGGCCTCTTTCAGACAGGCATTGCGGGAAAAGGTGCGGGTGCGTTGATGGAACATGCACGATTTTTCAGTGCAAAACATTGTAATGCGTTTTGCACTCGCGTGAGAAAAATCGGCATGTTTGGTACCCAAACCCGAACTTCTTCACAGAAGTTCGGGCTTGGGATCGGTGTTCTGTAGATTGTATTATTTTCCCTTTTAACATGGTTATAAGGAAAAATAATAGCATTCTGAATACAGAATGCATAGTAAAATAGCACTGGAGGGGTTAAAAAAATAATTTAACTCACCTTAATCCACTTGATCGCACAGAAGGCATCTCTTCTGTCTTCTTTCTTTGCTGTGTGCAGGAACAAGACCTGTGGTGACATCACTCCGGTCATCACATGGGCCATCACATAATCCATCACCATGGTAAAAGATCATGTGATGGATCATGTGATGACACACAGCAAAGAAAGAAGACAGAAGAGATGCCGGCTGTGCGATCAAGTGGATTAAGGTCTGTCACATCACCCCCATGCATATCAGGGAAACTGTCTGAGCCTCAAGTTATGCAGCAGTCTCTTATGCTGTTTGAAGACTCTGCTGGCAGGGTTTCCCAAGGGCATCCACCTAGCCCGTCCCCCGCGGTGGAAGACATAGAATGCACTGACGCACAACCACTTATGTTTCCTGATGATGAGGACATGGGAATACTACCTCAGCATGTCTCTGATGATGACAAAACACAGGTGCCAACTGCTGCTTCTTTCTGCAGTGTGCATACTGAACAGGAGGTCAGGGAGGAAGACTGGGTGGAAGACGATGCAGGGGACGATGAGGTCCTAGACCCCACATGGAATGAAGGTCGTGCCACTGACTTTCACAGTTCAGAGGAAGAGGCAGTGGTGAGACCGAGCCAACAGTGGTGAGACCGAGCCGACCGAGACAAAGAGGGAGCAGTGGGCAAAAGCAGAACACCCGCCGCCAAGAGACTCCGCCTGCTACTGATCGCCGCCATCTGGGACCGAGCACCCCAAAGGCAGCTTCAAGGAGTTCCCTGGCATGGCACTTCTTCAAACAATGTGCTGACGACAAGACCCGAGTGGTTTGCCATCAGAGCCTGAAGCGAGGCATTGACGTTCTGAACCTTAGCACAACCTGCATGACCAGGCACCTGCATGCAAAGCATGAACCTCAGTGGAGTAAAAACCTTAAAAACAAGGAAGTCACTCAGGCTCCCCCTGCTACCTCTTCTGCTGCTGCCGCCTCGGCCTCTTCTGCTGCTGCCGCCTCAGCCTCTTCTGCTGCTGCTGCCTCGGCCTCTTCCTCCGCCTCTGGAGGAACGTTCGCACCTGCCGCCCAGCAAACAGGGGATGTACCACCAACACCACCACCTCCGTCATCAAGCATCTCAACCATGTCACACGGCAGCGTTCAGCTCTCCATCTCTCAAACATTTGAGAGAAAGTGTAAATTCCCACCTAGCCACCCTCGATCCCTGGCCCTGAATGCCAGCATTTCTAAACTACTGGCCTACGAAATGCTGTCATTTAGGCTGGTGGACACAGACAGCTTCAAACAGCTCATGTTGCTTGCTGTCCCACAGTATGTTGTTCCCAGCCGCCACTACTTCTCCAAGAGAGCCGTGCCTTCCGTGCACAACCAAGTATCCGATAAAATCAAGTGTGCACTGCGCAACGCCATCTGTGGCAAGGTCCACCTAACCACAAATACGTGGACCAGTAAGCATGGCCAGGGACGCTATATCTCTCTAACTGCACACTGGGTAAATGTAGTGGCGGCTGGGCCCCAGGCGGAGAGCTGTTTGGCGCACGTCCTTCCGCCGCCAAGGATCGCAGGGCAACATTCTTTGCCTCCTCTTGCCTCCTCCTCCTACTCGGCTTCCTCCTCCTCTAATTCCACCTGCTCATCCAGTCAGCCACACACCTTCACCACCAACTTCAGCACCGCCCGGGGTAAACGTCAGCAGGCCATTCTGAAACTCATATGTTTGGGGGACAGGCCCCACACCGCACAGGAGTTGTGGCAGGGTATAGAACAACAGACCGACGAGTGGTTGCTGCCGGTGAACCTCAAGCCCGGCCTGGTGGTGTGCGATAATGGGCAAAATCTTGTTGCAGCTCTGGGACTAGCCGGTTTGACGCACATCCCTTGCCTGGCGTATGTGCTGAATTTGGTGGTGCAGAAGTTCATTCACAACTACCCCGACATGTCAGAGCTGCTGCATAAAGTGCGGTCCGTCTGTTCGCGCTTCCTGCGTTCACATCCTGCCGCTGCTCGCCTGTCTGCGCTACAGCGTAACATCGGCCTTCCCGCTTACCGCCACATATGCAATGTGACCACCAGGTGGAACTCCACCTTGCACATGCTGGACAGACTGTGCGAGCAGCAGCAGGCTATAGTGCAGTTTCAGCTGCAGCAGGCACGGGTCAGTCGCACTGCGGAACAGCACCACTTCACCACCAATGACTGGGCCTCATGTGAGACCTGTGTGCCCTGTTGCGCTGTTTTGAGCACTCCACCAACATGGCCAGTGGCGATTACGCCGTTATTATCATTACAATAACACTTCTATGTCTCCTTGAGAAACCACTTAGTGCGATGATGGAAGAGGAGGTGGCCCAGGAGGAGGAGGAGGAAGAGAGGTCATTTTTAGCACTTTCAGGCCAGTCTCTTAGAAGTGACTCAGAGGGAGGTTTTTTGCAACAGCAGAGGCCAGGTACAAATGTGGCCAGCCAGGGCCCACTACTGGAGGAGGACGAGGAGGAGGTGGAGGAGGATGAAGATAAAACATATTCACAGCGGGGTGGCACCCAACGCAGCTCGGGCCCATCACTGGTGCGTGGCTGGGGGGAAACGCAGGACGATGATGATACGCCTCCCACAGAGGACAGCTTGTCCTTACCTCTGGGCAGCCTGGCACACATGAGCGACTACATGCTGCAGTGCCTGCGCAACGACAGCATAGTTGCCCACATTTTAACGTGTGTGGACTACTGGGTTGCCACCCTGCTAGATCCACGATACAAAGACAATGTGCCCACTTTACTTCCTGCACTGGAGAGTGATAGGAAGATGCACGAGTACAAGCGCACATTGGTAGACGCGCTACTGAGAGCATTCCCAAATGTCACAGGGGAACAAGTGGAAGCCCAAGTTGAAGGCATAGGAGGAGCAAGAAATCGCCAAGGCAGCTGTGTTACGACCAGCTCCTCTGAGGGCAGGGTTAGCATGACAGAGATATGGAAAAGTTTTGTCAACACGCCACAGCTAACTGCACCACCACCTGATACGGAACGTGTTAGCAGGAGGCAACATTTCACTAACATGGTGGAACAGTACTGTGCACACCCCTCCACCTACTGACTGATGGTTCGGCCCCATTCAACTTCTGGGTCTCCAAATTGTCCACTTGGCCAGAGCTAGCCTTTTATGCCTTGGAGGTGCTGCCCTGCCCGGCGGCCAGCATTTTGTCTGAACGTGTATTCAGAGCGGCAGGGGGCGTCATTACAGACAAACGCAGCCGCCTGTCTACAGCCAATGTGGACATGCTGACGTTCATAAAAATGAACCAGGCATGGATCCCACAGGACCTGTCCATCCCTTGTGCAGATTAGATATTAACTACCTCCTCTTAACCATATATTATTGTACTCCAGGGCACTTCCTCATTCAATCCTATTTTTATTTTCAGTTTACCATTAAATTGCGGGGCAACCCAACGTTGAATGAACCTCTCTCCTCTGTCTGGGTGCCGGGGCCTAAAAATATCTGACAATGAACTGTTCCAGTGTTGGGTGACGTGAATCCTGATTCTCTACTATGACATAAAGACTGATTCTCTGATGACATGAAGCCTGAATCTCTGTTATGGGACCTCTCTCCTCTGCCTGGGTGTCGGGGCCTAAATATCAGACAATGGACTGTTCCAGTGTTGGGTGATGTGAAGCCTGATTCTCTGCTATGACATAAAGACTGATTCTCTGCTGACATGAAGCCTGAATCTCTGTTATGGGACCTCTCTCCTCTGCCTGGGCGCCTGGGCCTAAATTTCTGACAATGGACTGTTCCAGTGTTGGGTAACGTGAAGCCTGATTCTCTGCTATGACATTAAGACTGATTCTCTGCTGACAAGAAGCCTGAATCTCTGTTATGAGACCTCTCTCCTGTGCCTGGCTGTCGGGGCCTAAATATATGACAATGGGCTGTTCCAGTGTTGGGTGATCTGAAGCCTGATTCTCTGCTATGACATGAAGACTGATTCTCTGCTGACATGAAGCCTGAATCTCTGTTATGGGACCTCACTCCTCTGTCTGGGTGCCGGGGCCTAAACAGCTGACAATGTACTGTTCCAGTGTTGGGTGATGTGAAGCATAATTCTCTGCTATGACATGAAGAATGATTCTCTGCTGACATGTAGCCAGATTCTCTATTATGGGACCTCTCTCCTCTGCCTAAGTTCCGGGGCCGAAATATCTGACAATGGACTGTTCCAGTGTTAAGTGATGTGAAGCATGATTCTCTGCTATGACATGAAGACTGATTCTCTGCTGACATGAAGCCTGAATCTCTGTTATGGGACCTCTCTCTTCTGCCTGGGTGCCGGTGCCTCAATATCTGACAATGTACTGTTCCAGTGTTGGGTGACGAGAAGCATGATTCTCTGCTAAGACATGAAGACTGATTCTCTGCTGACATGAAGCCTGAATGTCTGTTATGGGACCTCTCTCCTCTGCCTGGGTGCCGGGGCCTAAATATATGACAATATACTGTTCCAGTGTTGGGTGATGTAAAGCCTGATTCTCTGCTATGACATGAAGACTGATTCTCTGCTGACATGAAGCCTGAATCTCTGTTATGGGACCTATCTCCTCTGCCTGGGCCTAAATTTCTGACAAATGGACTGTTCCAGTGTTGGGTGACGTGAAGCCTGATTCTCTGCTATGACATTAAGACTGATTCTCTGCTGGCATGAAGCCTGAATCTCTGTTATGGGACCACTCTCCTCTGCCTGGGTGTCGGGGCCTAAATATATGACAATGGGCTTTTTCAGTGTAGGGTGATGTGAAGCATGATTCTCTGCTATGACATGAAGACTGATTCTCTGCTGACATGAAGCCTGAATCTCTGTTATGGGACCTCTCTCTTCTGCCTGGGTGCCGGTGCCTAAATATCTGACAATGGACTGTTCCAGTGTTGGGTGACGTGAAGCATGATTCTCTGCTATGACATGAAGACTGATTCTCTGCTCACATGAAGCCTGAATTTCTGCTATGGGACCTCTCTCCTCTGCCTGGGTGCCGGGACCTAAATATATGACAATGGACTGTTCCAGTGTTGGGTGACGTGAAGCCTGATTCTCTGCTATGACATGAAGACTGATTCTCTGCTGACATGAAGCCTGAATATCTGTTATGGGACCTCTCTCCTCTGCCTGGGTGCCGAGGCCTAAATATATGACAATGGACTGTTCCAGTGTTGGGTGACATGAAGCCTGATTCTCTGCTATGACATGAAGACTGATTCTCTGCTGACATGAAGCCTGAATCTCTGTTATGGGACCTCTTTCCCCTGCCTGGGTGCCGGGGCCTAAATATCTGACAATGGACTGTTCCAGTGTTGGGTGATGTGAAGCCTGATTCTCTGCTATGACATGTAGACTGATTCTCTGCTGAAATAAAGCCTGAATCTCTGTTATGGAACCTCTCTCCTCTGCCTGGGTGCCGGGGCCTAAATATCTGACAATGTACTGTTCCAGTGTTGGGTGACGAGAAGCATGATTCTCTGCTAAGACATGAAGACTGATTCTCTGCTGACATGAAGCCTGAATATCTGTTATGGGACCTCTCTCCTCTGCCTGGGTGCCGGGGCCTAAATATATGACAATATACTGTTCCAGTGTTGGGTGATGTAAAGCCTGATTCTCTGCTATGACATGAAGACTGATTCTCTGCTGACATGAAGCCTGAATCTCTGTTATGGGACCTATCTCCTCTGCCTGGGCCTAAATTTCTGACAAATGGACTGTTCCAGTGTTGGGTGACGTGAAGCCTGATTCTCTGCTATGACATTAAGACTGATTCTCTGCTGGCATGAAGCCTGAATCTCTGTTATGGGACCACTCTCCTCTGCCTGGGTGTCGGGGCCTAAATATATGACAATGGGCTTTTTCAGTGTAGGGTGATGTGAAGCATGATTCTCTGCTATGACATGAAGACTGATTCTCTGCTGACATGAAGCCTGAATCTCTGTTATGGGACCTCTCTCTTCTGCCTGGGTGCCGGTGCCTAAATATCTGACAATGGACTGTTCCAGTGTTGGGTGACGTGAAGCATGATTCTCTGCTATGACATGAAGACTGATTCTCTGCTCACATGAAGCCTGAATTTCTGCTATGGGACCTCTCTCCTCTGCCTGGGTGCCGGGACCTAAATATATGACAATGGACTGTTCCAGTGTTGGGTGACGTGAAGCCTGATTCTCTGCTATGACATGAAGACTGATTCTCTGCTGACATGAAGCCTGAATATCTGTTATGGGACCTCTCTCCTCTGCCTGGGTGCCGAGGCCTAAATATATGACAATGGACTGTTCCAGTGTTGGGTGACATGAAGCCTGATTCTCTGCTATGACATGAAGACTGATTCTCTGCTGACATGAAGCCTGAATCTCTGTTATGGGACCTCTTTCCCCTGCCTGGGTGCCGGGGCCTAAATATCTGACAATGGACTGTTCCAGTGTTGGGTGATGTGAAGCCTGATTCTCTGCTATGACATGTAGACTGATTCTCTGCTGAAATAAAGCCTGAATCTCTGTTATGGAACCTCTCTCCTCTGCCTGGGTGCCGGGGCCTAAATATCTGACAATGGACTGTTCCAGTGTTAAGTGACGTGAAGCCTGATTCTCTGCTATGACATTAAGACTGATTCTCTGCTGGCAGGAAGCCTGAATCTCTGTTATGGGACCTCTCTCCTCTGCCTGGGTGTCGGGGCCTAAATATATGACAATGGGCTGTTCCAGTGTTGGGTGATGTGAAGCCTGATTCTCTGCTATGACATGTAGACTGATTCTCTGCTGAAATGAAGCCTGAATCTCTGTTATGGAACCTCTCTCCTCTGCCTGGGTGCCGGTGCCTAAATATCTGACAATGGACTGTTCCAATGTTGGGTGACGTGAAGCATGATTCTCTGCTATGACATGAAGACTGATTCTCTGCTGACATAAAGCCAGAATATCTGTTATGGGACCTCTCTCCTCTGCCTGGGTGCCGAGGCCTAAATATATGACAATGGACTGTTCCAGTGTTGGGTGATATGAAGCCTGATTCTCTGCTATGACATGAAGACTGATTCTCTGCTGACATGAAGTCTGAATCTCTGTTATGGGACCTCACTCACCTGCCTGGGTGCTGGTGCCTAAATATCTGACAATGGACTGTTCCAGTGTTGGGTGACGTGAAGCATGATTCTCTGCTATGACATGAAGACTGATTCTCTGCTGACATGAAGCCTGAATTTCTGTTATGGGACCTCTCTCCTCTGCCTGGGTGCCGGGGCCAAAATATATGTCAATGGACTGTTCCAGTGTTGGGTGACGTAAAGCATGATTCTCTGCTATGACACGAAGACTGATTCTCTGCTGACATGAAGCCTTAATATCTGTTATGGGACCTCTCTCCTCTGCCTGGGTACTGAAGCCTAAATATATGACAAAGGACTGTTCCAGTCTTTAGTGACATGAAGCCTGATTCTCTGCTATGACATGAAGACTGATTCTCTGCTGACATGAAGCCTGAATCTCTGTTATGGGACCTCTCTCCCCTGCCTGGGTGCCGGGGCCTAAATATCTGACAATGGACTGTTCCAGTGTTGGGTGATGTGAAGTCTGATTCTCTGCTATGACATGAAGACTGATTCTCTGCTTACATGAAGCCTGAATCTCTGCTATGGGACCTCTCTCCTCTGCCTGGGTGCCTGGGCCTATATTTCTGACAATGGACTGTTCCAGTGTTGGGTGACGTGAAGCCTGATTCTCTGCTATGACATTAAGACTGATTCTCTGCTGACATGAAGCCTAAATCTCTGTTAAGGGACCTCTCTCCTCTGCCTGGGTGTCGGGGCCTAAATATATGACAATGGGCTGTTCCAGTGTTGGGTGATGTGAAGCATGATTCTTTGCTATGACATGAAGACTGATTCTCTGCTGACATGAAGCCTGAATCTCTGTTATGGGACCTCTCTCTTCTGCCTGGGTGCCGGGGCCTAAATATATGACAATGGACTGTTCCAGTGTTGGGTAACATGAAGCCTGATTCTCTGCTATGACATGAAGACTGATTCTCTGCTGACATGAAGCCTGAATCTCTGTTATGAGACCTCTCTCTTCTGCCTGGGTACCTGGGCCTAAATTTCTGACAATGGACTGTTCCAGTGTTGGGTGACGTGAAGCCTGATTCTCTGCTATGACATGAAGACTGATTCTCTGCTGACATGAAGCCTGAATCTCTGTTATGGGACCTCTCTCCTTTGCCTTGGTGCCGGGGCCTAAATATATGACAATGGGCTGTTCCAGTGTTGGGTGATGTGAAGCCTGATTCTCTGCTATGACATTAAGACTGATTCTCTGCTGACATGAAGCCTGAATCGATGTTATGGGACCTCTCGCCTCTGCCTGGGTGCCGGGGCCTAAATATCTGACAATGGACTGTTCCAGTGTTGGGTGACGTGAAGCCTGATTCTCAGCTATGACATGAAGACTGATTCTCCGCTGACATGAAGCCTGAATCTCTGTTATGGGACCTCTTTCCTCTGCCTGGGTGCCTGGGCCTAAATTTCTGACAATGGACTGTTCCAGTGTTGGGTGATGTGAAGCCTGATTCTCTTCTATGATATGAAGACAGATTCTCTGCTGAAATAAAGCCTGAATCTCTGTTATGGGACCTCTCTCTTCTGCCTGGGTGCCGGTGCCTAAATATCTGACAATGGACTGTTCCAATGTTGGGTGACGTGAAGCATGATTCTCTGCTATGACATGAAGACTGATTCTCTGCTGACATAAAGCCTGAATATCTGTTATGGGACCTCTCTCCTCTGCCTGGGTGCCGAGGCCTAAATATATGACAATGGACTGTTCCAGTGTTGGGTGATATGAAGCCTGATTCTCTGCTATGACATGAAGACTGATTCTCTGCTGACATGAAGTCTGAATCTCTGTTATGGGACCTCACTCACCTGCCTGGGTGCTGGTGCCTAAATATCTGACAATGGACTGTTCCAGTGTTGGGTGACGTGAAGCATGATTCTCTGCTATGACATGAAGACTGATTCTCTGCTGACATGAAGCCTGAATTTCTGTTATGGGACCTCTCTCCTCTGCCTGGGTGCCGGGGCCAAAATATATGACAATGGACTGTTCCAGTGTTGGGTGACGTAAAGCATGATTCTCTGCTATGACACGAAGACTGATTCTCTGCTGACATGAAGCCTTAATATCTGTTATGGGACCTCTCTCCTCTGCCTGGGTACTGAAGCCTAAATATATGACAATGGACTGTTCCAGTCTTTAGTGACATGAAGCCTGATTCTCTGCTATGACATGAAGAGCGATTCTCTGCTGACATGAAGCCTGAATCTCTGTTATGGGACCTCTCTCCCCTGCCTGGGTGCCGGGGCCTAAATATCTGACAATGGACTGTTCCAGTGTTGGGTGATGTGAAGTCTGATTCTCTGCTATGACATGAAGACTGATTCTCTGCTTACATGAAGCCTGAATCTCTGCTATGGGACCTCTCTCCTCTGCCTGGGTGCCTGGGCCTAAATTTCTGACAATGGACTGTTCCAGTGTTGGGTGACGTGAAGCCTGATTCTCTGCTATGACATTAAGACTGATTCTCTGCTGACATGAAGCCTGAATCTCTGTTATCGGACCTCTCTCCTCTGCCTGGGTGCCTGGGCCTAAATTTCTGACAATGGACTGTTCCAGTGTTGGGTGACGTGAAGCCTGATTCTCTGCTATGACATTAAGACTGATTCTCTGCTGACATTAAGCCTGAATCTCTGTTATGGGACCTCTCGCCTCTGCCTGGGTGCCGGGGCCTAAATATCTGACAATGGACTGTTCCAGTGTTGGGTGACGTGAAGCCTGATTCTCAGCTATGACATGAAGACTGATTCTCCGCTGACATGAAGCCTGAATCTCTGTTATGGGACCTCTCTCCTCTGCCTGGGTGCCTGGGCCTAAATTTCTGACAATGGACTGTTCCAGTGTTGGGTGATGTGAAGCCTGATTCTCTTCTATGATATGAAGACAGATTCTCTGCTGAAATAAAGCCTGAATCTCTGTTATGGGACCTCTCTCTTCTGCCTGGGTGCCGGTGCCTAAATATCTGACAATGGACTGTTCCAATGTTGGGTGACGTGAAGCATGATTCTCTGCTATGACATGAAGACTGATTCTCTGCTGACATAAAGCCTGAATATCTGTTATGGGACCTCTCTCCTCTGCCTGGGTGCCGAGGCCTAAATATATGACAATGGACTGTTCCAGTGTTGGGTGATATGAAGCCTGATTCTCTGCTATGACATGAAGACTGATTCTCTGCTGACATGAAGTCTGAATCTCTGTTATGGGACCTCTCTCACCTGCCTGGGTGCTGGTGCCTAAATATCTGACAATGGACTGTTCCAGTGTTGGGTGACGTGAAGCATGATTCTCTGCTATGACATGAAGACTGATTCTCTGCTGACATGAAGCCTGAATTTCTGTTATGGGACCTCTCTCCTCTGCCTGGGTGCCGGGGCCAAAATATATGACAATGGACTGTTCCAGTGTTGTGTGACGTAAAGCATGATTCTCTGCTATGACACGAAGACTGATTCTCTGCTGACATGAAGCCTTAATATCTGTTATGGGACCTCTCTCCTCTGCCTGGGTACTGAAGCCTAAATATATGACAATGGACTGTTCCAGTCTTTAGTGACATGAAGCCTGATTCTCTGCTATGACATGAAGACTGATTCTCTGCTGACATGAAGCCTGAATCTCTGTTATGGGACCTCTCTCCCCTGCCTGGGTGCCGGGGCCTAAATATCTGACAATGGACTGTTCCAGTGTTGGGTGATGTGAAGTCTGATTCTCTGCTATGACATGAAGACTGATTCTCTGCTTACATGAAGCCTGAATCTCTGCTATGGGACCTCTCTCCTCTGCCTGGGTGCCTGGGCCTAAATTTCTGACAATGGACTGTTCCAGTGTTGGGTGACGTGAAGCCTGATTCTCTGCTATGACATTAAGACTGATTCTCTGCTGACATGAAGCCTAAATCTCTGTTATGGGACCTCTCTCCTCTGCCTGGGTGTCGGGGCCTAAATATATGACAATGGGCTGTTCCAGTGTTGGGTGATGTGAAGCATGATTCTTTGCTATGACATGAAGACTGATTCTCTGCTGACATGAAGCCTGAATCTCTGTTATGGGACCTCTCTCTTCTGCCTGGGTGCCGGGGCCTAAATATATGACAATGGACTGTTCCAGTGTTGGGTAACATGAAGCCTGATTCTCTGCTATGACATGAAGACTGATTCTCTGCTGACATGAAGCCTGAATCTCTGTTATGGGACCTCTCTCTTCTGCCTGGGTACCTGGGCCTAAATTTCTGACAATGGACTGTTCCAGTGTTGGGTGACGTGAAGCCTGATTCTCTGCTATGACATGAAGACTGATTCTCTGCTGACATGAAGCCTGAATCTCTGTTATGGGACCTCTCTCCTTTGCCTTGGTGCCGGGGCCTAAATATATGACAATGGGCTGTTCCAGTGTTGGGTGATGTGAAGCATGATTCTCTGCTATGACATGAAGATTGATTCTCTGCTGACATGAAGCCTGAATCTCTGTTATAGGACAACTCTCCTCTGTCTGGGTGCCGGGGCCTAAATATCTGACAATGTATAGTTCCAGTGTTGGGTGACGTGAAGCCTGATTCTCTGCTATGACATGAAGACTGATTCTCTGCTGACATGAATCCTGAATCTCTGTTATGGGACCTCTCTCCTCTGCCTTGGTGCCGTGGCCTAAATATATGACAATGGGCTGTTCCAGTGTTGGGTGATGTGAAGCATGATTCTCTGCTATGACATGAAGACTGATTCTCTGCTGACATGAAGCCTGAATCTCTGTTATGGGACCTCTCTCCTTTGCCTTGGTGCCGGGGCCTAAATACAGTGAGGAACAGAAGTATTTGAACACCCTGCGATTTTGCAAGTTCTCCCACTTAGAAATCATGGAGGGGTCTGAAATTCACATTGTAGGTGCATTACCACTCTGAGAGACAGAATAAAAAAATTAAAATCTGGAAATCACATTGTATGATTTTTAAAGAATGTATTTGTCTTGCACTGCTGAACATAAGTATTTGAACACCTGAGAAACAGCAAAAATTCTGGCTCTTAAAGACCTGTTACCGTGCCTTTAAAAAGTCCCCCTTTACTCCACTCATTAATCTAACTTAGTAGCACCTGTCTGAGCTCTTTAAAGACAACTGTCCACTCCACAGTCAGTCAGACGCCAACTACTACCATGGACAAGACCAAAGAGCTGTCAAACGAAACTAGAGACAAAATTTGGACCTCCACAAGACTGGAAAGGGCTACGGGGCAATTGCCAAGCAGCTTGGTGAAAATAGATCAACTGTTTGAGCAATTGTTAGAAAATGGAAGAGGCTAAAGACGACTGTCAGTCTCCCTCAGACTGGGGCTCCATGCAAGATCTTACCTCGTGTGGTATCACTGATGGTAAGAAAGGTGAGGAATCAGCCCAGAACTACAAGGGAGGAGCTGGTCAATGACATGAAGAGAGCTGGGACCACAGTTTCAAAGGTCACTGTCAGTAGAACACTACGCTGTCATGGTTTCAAATCATGCATTGCACGGAAGGTTCCCCTGCTCAAGTCATCACATGTCCAGGCCCGGCTGAAGTTTGCCAATGACCATCTGGATGATCCATGGGAGGCATGAGAGACAGTCATGTGGTCAGATGAGTCTAAAGTAGAACTTTTTGGTCTAAACTTCACTCGTTGTGTTTGGAGGAAAAAGAAGGCCAAGTTGCAACCCAAGAACACCATCCCTACTGTGAAGCATGGGGATGGTAACATCATGCTTTGGGGGTGCTTTTCTGCGAAGGGGACAGGACGACTGCACTGTATTAAGGAGAGGACCATGGGGCCATTTATTGTGAGATTTTAAGCAACAACCTCCTTCCCTAAGTCAGAGCATTGAAGATGGGTCATGGCTGGGTCTTCCAACATGACAACGACCCGAAGCACACAGCCAGGATAACCAAGGAGTGGCTCCGTAAGAAGCATATCAAGGTTCTGGAATGGCCTAGCCAGTCTCCAGACCTAAATCCAATAGAATATCTTTGGAGGGAGCTGAAACTCTGTGTTGCTCAGCGACAGCCCCGAAACCTGACAGATCTAGAGGAGATCTGTGTGGAGGAGTGGGCCAAAATCCCTGTTGCAGTGTGTGCAAACCTGGTCAAGAACTACAGGAAACGTTTGACCTCTGTAATAGCAAACAAAGGCTTCTGTACCAAATATTAACTCTGATTTTTTCAGGTGTTCAAATACTTATGTTCAGTAGTGCAAGACAAATAAACTCTCTAAAAATCATACAATGTGATTTCCTGATTTATTTATTTTTATTCTGTCTCTCGGAGTGGGAATGCACCTACAATGTGAATTTCAGACCCCTCCATGATTTCTAAGTGGGAGAACTTGCAAAATAGCATAGTGTTCAAATACTTCTGTTCCTCACTGTATATGACAATGGACTGTTCCAGTGTTGGGTGACATGAAGCCTGATTCTCTGCTATGACATGAAGACTGATTCTCTGCTGACATGAAGCCTGAATCTCTGTTATGGGACCTCTCTTCCCTGCCTGGGTGCCGGGGCCTAAATATCTGACAATGGACTGTTCCAGTGTTGGGTGATGTGAAGTATGATTCTCTGCTATGACATGAAGACTGATTCTCTGCTGACATGAAGCCTGAATCTTTGCTATGGGACCTCTCTCCTCTGCCTGGGTGCCTGGGCCTAAATTTCTGACAATGGACTGTTCCAGTGTTGGGTGACGTGAAGCCTGATTCTCTGCTATGACATTAAGACTGATTCTCTGCTGACATGAAGCCTAAATCTCTGTTATGGGACCTCTCTCCTCTGCCTGGGTGTCGGGGCCTAAAAATATGACAATGGGCTGTTCCAGTGTTGGGTGATGTGAAGCATGATTCTTTGCTATGACATGAAGACTGATTCTCTGCTGACATGAAGCCTGAATCTCTGTTATGGGACCTCTCTATTCTGCCTGGGTGCCGTGGCCTAAATATATGACAATGGACTGTTCCAGTGTTGGGTAACATGAAGCCTGATTCTCTGCTATGACATGAAGACTGATTCTCTGCTGACATGAAGCCTGCATATCTGTTATGGGACCTCTCTTCTCTGCCTGGGTACCTGGGCCTAAATTTCTGACAATGGACTGTTCCAGTGTTGGGTGACGTGAAGCCTGATTCTCTGCTATGACATGAAGACTGATTCTCTGCTGACATGAAGCCTGAATCTCTGTTATGGGACCTCTCTCCTTTGCCTTGGTGCCGGGGCCTAAATATATGACAATGGGCTGTTCCAGTGTTGGGTGATGTGAAGCATGATTCTCTGCTATGACATGAAGATTTATTCTCTGCTGACATGAAGCCTGAATCTCTGTTATGGGACCTCTCTCCTCTGTCTGGGTGCCGGGGCCTAAATATCTGACAATGTATTGTTCCAGTGTTGGGTGACGTGAAGCCTGATTCTCTGCTATGACATGAAGACTGATTCTCTGCTGACATGAATCTGAATCTCTGTTATGGGACCTCTCTCCTCTGCCTTGGTGCAGTGGCCTAAATATATGACAATGGGCTGTTCCAGTGTTGGGTGATGTGAAGCATGATTCTCTGCTATGACATGAAGATTGATTCTCTGCTGACATGAAGCCTGAATCCCTGTTATGGGACATCTCTCCTCTGTCTGGGTGCCGGGGCCTAAATATCTGACAATGTACTGTTCCAGTGTTGGGTGATGTGAAGCATGATTCTTTGCTATGACATGAAGACTGATTCTCTGCGGACATGAAGCCTGAATCTCTGTTATGGGACCTCTCTCCTCTGCCTGGGTGCCTGTGCCTAAATTTGGGTGCCTGTGCCTAAATTTCTGACAATGGACTGTTCCAGTGTTGGGTGACGTGAAGCCTGATTCTCTGCTATGACATGAAGACTGATTCTCTGCTGACATGAAGCCTGAATCTCTGTTATGGGACCTCTCTCCTTTGCCTTGGTGCCAGGGCCTAAATATATGACAATGGGCTGTTCCAGTGTTGGGTGATGTGAAGCATGATTCTCTGCTATGACATGAAGATTGATTCTCTGCTGACATGAAGCCTGAATCTCTGTTATGGGACCTCTCTCCTCTGTCTGGGTGCCGGGGCCTAAATATCTGACAATGTATTGCTCCAGTGTTGGGTGACGTGAAGCCTGATTCTCTGCTATGACATGAAGACTGATTCTCTGCTGACATGAATCTGAATCTCTGTTATGGGACCTCTCTCCTCTGCCTTGGTGCAGTGGCCTAAATATATGACAATGGGCTGTTCCAGTGTTGGGTGATGTGAAGCATGATTCTCTGCTATGACATGAAGACTGATTCTCTGCTGACATGAAGCCTGAATCTCTGTTATGGGACCTCTCTCCTTTGCCTTGGTGCCGGGGCCTAAATATATGACAATGGGCTGCTCCAGTGTTGGGTGATGTGAAGCATGATTCTCTGCTATGACATGAAGACTGATTCTCTGCTGACATGAAGCCTGAATCTCTGTTATGGGACCTCTCTCCTTTGCCTTGGTGCCGGGGCCTAAATATATGACAATGGACTGTTCCAGTGTTGCGTGACGTGAAGCATGATTCTCTGCTATGACATGGAGACTGATTCTCTGCTGACATTCTCTGCTATGACATGAAGACTGATTCTCTGCTGACATTAAGCCAGATTCTTTGCTATGGGACCTCTCTCCAATTGATATTGGTTAATTTTTTATTTTTTTTTATTTTTTTTATTCATTTCCCTATCCACATTTGTTAGCAGGGGATTTAACTACATTTTGCTGCCTTTTGCAGCCCTCTAGCCATTTCCTGGGCTGTTTTACAGCCTCTTTTGTGCCGAAAAGTCCGGGTCCCCATTGACTTCAATCGGGTTCGGGTTCGGGACGAAGTTCGGGTCGGGTTCAGATCCCGAACATTTTCGGGAAGTTCGGCCGAACTTCTCGAACCCGAACATCCAGGTGTTCGCTTAACTCTAATATCAATACGATGTTCCATAATTATATACATCAAATAACAATTATATAATATACACTGACAGTTAGGGGTATAGTGCACCCTGATAAAAAAACAGGATCAACAAATGTAAATCAGCATGTAAGTATGAATCCATTCAATGTATATAATTGGTTTAACTTACATATATCACGCCTCCTTATATTCAGCGCTTCCCCGGTAAGCGGTATACTGGTATGTCCCTAATCATATTTAAAGCACTACCAATTAGCACCACAGAAACCATTGGTGGACAGCGGGGCTTCCGGCAATGACGTCTCTTCCCAGTCATGGAACGCAGGAGCGTTTCAAGGTATGATTTCCAATGCCCGGCTGGCAAGTTTCGGGCTGTGGAACGCATAGCATTCCAAAGCATAGTATCCGGTGCCCAGATTACCCCGCACACATATTCTGGTCACATGACCTGTCCAGTTTCTTGTTGGTGAAACGCAAGTTGGGCTCCTATTTTCTGCATCTTGCGTTCCACAGGTTTAGGATCGCATGTTAAGGATGCAGGAGACACCCAGTCATATATGCATCGTATAGTGGGGAATTATATAATCGATAATTGAACCCCACTTATTAAAGCGCATATTAACCAGGTAATCATAAGGTCATGCAATTCCTAAATGTTGCTCATTAATTATAGAGTAGCATAAATATAATTATTAATTATACTACAATAACATAATTCTTCTAAAGACGGTCCACAGTCAGTGCCCGTCTGTGGACAGTGACATGATATAAGTCACTGATGTCCATTCCGATACATCAAATTTTGTTGTTTCACGCATCAGGCCTAATTTTGAAAACACTACAGGGTTCACTATAAAGCTTGGCCACCAATCAACAGATAGGAGCACCGCAGGTGCAGCCATATTCGCAACAAACAGGAAAAGGTTAGTCTTTAATTTATGCCCAATGGGGCCTGAGATTTAAAACGATGGATCCATGTACATTCTTTCTGTAATATTTTTCTGTCCCAGTCCCCGCCCCTAGGTGACGGTTGGACAAGTTCCAAGACAGAGAATTTCAGGTATCCAGGGTTCCCCCCGTGAGTTTTGTTGACATGTGAAGCTACTGGTGTGAGGTTCTTTTTAATGACATCATTCACATGTTCGTATACTCTCCTCTTCTCTAATTGTCTTGCCTATAAAGTCCTTTGGACAAGGACACTGGCAGATGTATATTGCTCTATTGCTCTATTGCTACGACAATTACAGAGATCCCTAATTTTGAAAAGTTATCTTGTGACCGCACATATTATTGTCTTAGAGGTGGAGATATACTTACACGCTTTTCATGATCCACACCTAAACATTCCTGAAGGTTTACGGTCAAGCAACATGCCATCCCTAATGGAAGGGGTATATTGGCTGTGGACAAGACGGTCCTTGAGACTCTTACCACTAATACTCGGTTTCTCTGTCAAGATGTCACATAGATCTGGGTCCATCTGAAGTATGGGCCAATATCTATTAAGTGTCATCATGACCTGTTCATTAGCAGAGTCAAAGGAGGATATGATTCGGAGGGATTGACTTTTATCATAGTCCCTATGTTTAGAGACTAGTAGACTGGTTCGGTCCTGGTGGGCTGCATTATTAAAGGCTTCTTTTAGATGTTTCTGGGGATATACCCTCTCTCTGAACCTGCAGCTTCCTCGCTTCATTGTAAAAAATCTGGTTGTCCGAACAATTCCGTAGTACACAGAGATACTGTCCCCTCGGAATCCCCCGTTTAAGGGCTACGGGGTAATGGTGATGGCAGTGTAGAAGGGAATTTGTGGTGATCACCTTTCTATGGATATCAGTAGTTCATCTTCAGATTGTCTTCAGATCAATCTCAAATGTAAACTTGAGGCCAATTTGGTTATCATTGAGCTCAGTTAAAAAGTTACTGAATTCATCTGACCCACCTTTCCAGACCAGAAAAATATTGTCAATATAACGTCTGTCTTATCTGTCCACCAAGTAGTTTGGTCTTGAAAGATACAGGTGTCCTCCCATCAGCCCAGGAAGAGGTTGGCATAAGTAGGGGTACAGGGACTCCCCATAGCCGTTCCCCTGAGCTGGTGGAAGAACCGCCCATTAAATAAAAAGAAGTTGTGGGTCAGTATGAACTCAAGAAGCCTCAAGATAAAACCGTTATTTGTCTTGCAGTGTGTCCCCCTGGTCTTAGGAAAATATTCCACTGCAAGGAACCCCCTTTCATGTGGTATTGAGCTATAAAGGGATTCAACATCAATACTTGCTAGAAGGCATCCAGGTTCAAGACTAATGGTGTCAATTTTATTGAGAAAGTCCATCGTGTCCCTCGTGTATGCTGGTAGGGACACGACAAACTGTCTCAAAACACGGTCAACATATATGCCACTATTCTGGGTGAGGGAATCAACCCCCGAGATAATTGGTCTACCCTTCAGTGGGTTGGTCCCTTATGGACTTTTGGTAGTCCATAAAAAGTGGCAATGCATGGATAGGTAGGGAGTAGAGTTGAGCGAACACCTGGATGTTCGGGTTCGAGAAGTTCGGCCGAACATCCCGGAAATGTTCGGGTTCGGGATCCGAACCCGAGCCGAACTTCGTCCCGAACCCGAACCCCATTGAAGTCAATGGGGACCCGAACTTTTCGGCACTAAAAAGGCTGTAAAACAGCCCAGGAAAGAGCTAGAGGGCTGCAAAAGGCAGCAACATGTAGGTAAATCCCCTGCAAACAAATGTGGATAGGGAAATGAATTAAAATAAAAATTAAATAAATAAAAATTAACCAAAATCAAGTGGAGAGAGGTCCCATAGCAGAGAATCTGGCTTCACGTCACCCACCACTGTAAGAGTCCATTTTCATAAATTTAGGCCCAGCACCCAGGCAGAGGAGAGAGGTCCCGTAACAGAGAATCTGGCTTCATGTCAGCAGAGAATTAGTCTGCATGTCATAGCAGAGAATGAGGCTTCACGTCAGCCACCACTGCAACAGTCCATTGGCATATATTTAGGCCCAGCACCCAGGCAGAGGAGGGAGGTCCCGTAACAGAGAATCTGGCTTCATGTCAGCAGAGAATCAGTCTGCATGTCATAGCAGAGAATGAGGCTTCACGTCAGCCACCACTGCAACAGTCCATTGGCATATATTTAGGCCCAGCACACACACAGGCAGAGGAGGGAGGTCCCGTAACAGAGAATCTGTCTTCATGTCAGCAGAGAATCAGTCTGCATGTCATAGCAGAGAATGAGGCTTCACGTCAGCCACCACTGCAACAGTCCATTGGCATATATTTAGGCCCAGCACACACACAGGCAGAGGAGAGAGGTCCCGTAACAGAGAATCTGGCTTCATGTCAGCAGAGAATCAGTCTGCATGTCATAGCAGAGAATGAGGCTTCACGTCAGCCACCACTGCAACAGTCCATTGGCATATATTTAGGCCCAGCACACACACAGGCAGAGGAGAGAGGTCCCGTAACAGACAATCTGGCTTCATGTCAGCAGAGAATCAGTCTGCATGTCATAGCAGAGAATGAGGCTTCACGTCAGCCACCACTGCAACAGTCCATTGGCATATATTTAGGCCCAGCACCCAGGCAGAGGAGGGAGGTCCCGTAACAGAGAATCTGTCTTCATGTCAGCAGAGAATCAGTCTGCATGTCATAGCAGAGAATGAGGCTTCACGTCAGCCACCACTGCAACAGTCCATTGGCATATATTTAGGCCCAGCACACACACAGGCAGAGGAGAGAGGTCCCGTAACAGACAATCTGGCTTCATGTCAGCAGAGAATTAGTCTGCATGTCATAGCAGAGAATGAGGCTTCACGTCAGCCACCACTGCAACAGTCCATTGGCATATATTTAGGCCCAGCACCCAGGCAGAGGAGGGAGGTCCCGTAACAGAGAATCTGTCTTCATGTCAGCAGAGAATCAGTCTGCATGTCATAGCAGAGAATGAGGCTTCACGTCAGCCACCACTGCAACAGTCCATTGGCATATATTTAGGCCCAGCACCCAGGCAGAGGAGGGAGGTCCCGTAACAGAGAATCTGTCTTCATGTCAGCAGAGAATCAGTCTGCATGTCATAGCAGAGAATGAGGCTTCACGTCAGCCACCACTGCAACAGTCCATTGGCATATATTTAGGCCCAGCACACACACAGGCAGAGGAGAGAGGTCCCGTAACAGAGAATCTGTCTTCATGTCAGCAGAGAATTAGTCTGCATGTCATAGCAGAGAATGAGGCTTCACGTCAGCCACCACTGCAACAGTCCATTGGCATATATTTAGGCCCAGCACACACACAGGCAGAGGAGAGAGGTCCCGTAACAGAGAATCTGGCTTCATGTCAGCAGAGAATCGGTCTGCATGTCATAGCAGAGAATGAGGCTTCACGTCAGCCACCAATGCAACAGTCCATTGGCATATATTTAGGCCCAGCACCCAGGCAGAGGAGGGAGGTCTCGTAACAGAGAATCTGGCTTCATGTCAGCAGAGAATCAGTCTGCATGTCATAGCAGAGAATGAGGCTTCACGTCAGCCACCACTGCAACAGTCCATTGGCATATATTTAGGCCCAGCACACACACAGGCAGAGGAGAGAGGTCCCGTAACAGACAATCTGGCTTCATGTCAGCAGAGAATTAGTCTGCATGTCATAGCAGAGAATGAGGCTTCACGTCAGTCACCACTGCAACAGTCCATTGGCATATATTTAGGCCCAGCACACACACAGGCAGAGAAGAGAGGTCCCGTAACAGAGAATCTGTCTTCATGTCAGCAGAGAATTAGTCTGCATGTCATAGCAGAGAATGAGGCTTCACGTCAGCCACCACTGCAACAGTCCATTGGCATATATTTAGGCCCAGCACACACACAGGCAGAGGAGAGAGGTCCCGTAACAGAGAATCTGGCTTCATGTCAGCAGAGAATCAGTCTGCATGTCATAGCAGAGAATGAGGCTTCACGTCAGCCACCAATGCAACAGTCCATTGGCATATATTTAGGCCCAGCACACACACAGGCAGAGGAGAGAGGTCCCGTAACAGAGAATCTGGCTTCATGTCAGCAGAGAATCAGTCTGCATGTCATAGCAGAGAATGAGGCTTCACGTCAGCCACCACTGCAACAGTCCATTGGCATATATTTAGGCCCAGCACCCAGGCAGAGGAGGGAGGTCCCGTAACAGAGAATCTGTCTTCATGTCAGCAGAGAATTAGTCTGCATGTCATAGCAGAGAATGAGGCTTCACGTCAGCCACCACTGCAACAGTCCATTGGCATATATTTAGGCCCAGCACCCAGGCAGAGGAGGGAGGTCCCGTAACAGAGAATCTGTCTTCATGTCAGCAGAGAATCAGTCTGCATGTCATAGCAGAGAATGAGGCTTCACGTCAGCCACCACTGCAACAGTCCATTGGCATATATTTAGGCCCAGCACACACACAGGCAGAGGAGAGAGGTCCCGTAACAGAGAATCTGTCTTCATGTCAGCAGAGAATTAGTCTGCATGTCATAGCAGAGAATGAGGCTTCACGTCAGCCACCACTGCAACAGTCCATTGGCATATATTTAGGCCCAGCACACACACAGGCAGAGGAGAGAGGTCCCGTAACAGAGAATCTTTCTTCATGTCAGCAGAGAATCAGTCTGCATGTCATAGCAGAGAATGAGGCTTCACGTCAGCCACCAATGCAACAGTCCATTGGCATATATTTAGGCCCAGCACCCAGGCAGAGGAGGGAGGTCTCGTAACAGAGAATCTGGCTTCATGTCAGCAGAGAATCAGTCTGCATGTCATAGCAGAGAATGAGGCTTCACGTCAGCCACCACTGCAACAGTCCATTGGCATATATTTAGGCCCAGCACACACACAGGCAGAGGAGAGAGGTCCCGTAACAGACAATCTGGCTTCATGTCAGCAGAGAATTAGTCTGCATGTCATAGCAGAGAATGAGGCTTCACGTCAGTCACCACTGCAACAGTCCATTGGCATATATTTAGGCCCAGCACACACACAGGCAGAGAAGAGAGGTCCCGTAACAGAGAATCTGTCTTCATGTCAGCAGAGAATTAGTCTGCATGTCATAGCAGAGAATGAGGCTTCACGTCAGCCACCACTGCAACAGTCCATTGGCATATATTTAGGCCCAGCACACACACAGGCAGAGGAGAGAGGTCCCGTAACAGAGAATCTGGCTTCATGTCAGCAGAGAATCAGTCTGCATGTCATAGCAGAGAATGAGGCTTCACGTCAGCCACCAATGCAACAGTCCATTGGCATATATTTAGGCCCAGCACCCAGGCAGAGGAGGGAGGTCTCGTAACAGAGAATCTGGCTTCATGTCAGCAGAGAATCAGTCTGCATGTCATAGCAGAGAATGAGGCTTCACGTCAGCCACCACTGCAACAGTCCATTGGCATATATTTAGGCCCAGCACACACACAGGCAGAGGAGAGAGGTCCCGTAACAGACAATCTGGCTTCATGTCAGCAGAGAATTAGTCTGCATGTCATAGCAGAGAATGAGGCTTCACGTCAGTCACCACTGCAACAGTCCATTGGCATATATTTAGGCCCAGCACACACACAGGCAGAAAAGAGAGGTCCCGTAACAGAGAATCTGTCTTCATGTCAGCAGAGAATTAGTCTGCATGTCATAGCAGAGAATGAGGCTTCACGTCAGCCACCACTGCAACAGTCCATTGGCATATATTTAGGCCCAGCACACACACAGGCAGAGGAGAGAGGTCCCGTAACAGAGAATCTGGCTTCATGTCAGCAGAGAATCAGTCTGCATGTCATAGCAGAGAATGAGGCTTCACGTCAGCCACCAATGCAACAGTCCATTGGCATATATTTAGGCCCAGCACCCAGGCAGAGGAGGGAGGTCTCGTAACAGAGAATCTGGCTTCATGTCAGCAGAGAATCAGTCTGCATGTCATAGCAGAGAATGAGGCTTCACGTCAGCCACCACTGCAACAGTCCATTGGCATATATTTAGGCCCAGCACACACACAGGCAGAGGAGAGAGGTCCCGTAACAGAGAATCTGTCTTCATGTCAGCAGAGAATTAGTCTGCATGTCATAGCAGAGAATGAGGCTTCACGTCAGCCACCACTGCAACAGTCCATTGGCATATATTTAGGCCCAGCACCCAGGCAGAGGAGGGAGGTCCCGTAACAGAGAATCTGTCTTCATGTCAGCAGAGAATCAGTCTGCATGTCATAGCAGAGAATGAGGCTTCACGTCAGCCACCACTGCAACAGTCCATTGGCATATATTTAGACCCAGCACCCAGGCAGAGGAGGGAGGTCCCGTAACAGAGAATCTGTCTTCATGTCAGCAGAGAATCAGTCTGCATGTCATAGCAGAAAATGAGGCTTCACGTCAGCCACCACTGCAACAGTCCATTGGCATATATTTAGGCCCAGCACCCAGGCAGAGGAGGGAGGTCCCGTAACAGAGAATCTGGCTTCATGTCAGCAGAGAATCAGTCTGCATGTCATAGCAGAGAATGAGGCTTCACGTCAGCCACCACTGCAACAGTCCATTGGCATATATTTACGCCCAGCACACACACAGGCAGAGGAGAGAGGTCCCGTAACAAAGAATCTGGCTTTATGTCAGCAGAGAATCAGTCTGCATGTCATAGCAGAGAATGAGGCTTCACGTCAGCCACCACTGCAACAGTCCATTGGCATATATTTAGGCCCAGCACACACACAGGCAGAGGAGAGAGGTCCCGTAACAGAGAATCTGGCTTCATGTCAGCAGAGAATCAGTCTGCATGTCATAGCAGAGAATGAGGCTTCACGTCAGCCACCACTGCAACAGTCCATTGGCATATATTTAGGCCCAGCACCCAGGCAGAGGAGGGAGGTCTCGTAACAGAGAATCTGGCTTCATGTCAGCAGAGAATCAGTCTGCATGTCATAGCAGAGAATGAGGCTTCACGTCAGCCACCAATGCAACAGTCCATTGGCATATATTTAGGCCCAGCACCCAGGCAGTGGAGGGAGGTCTCGTAACAGAGAATCTGTCTTCATGTCAGCAGAGAATTAGTCTGCATGTCATAGCAGAGAATGAGGCTTCACGTCAGCCACCACTGCAACAGTCCATTGGCATATATTTAGGCCCAGCACACAGGCAGAGGAGAGAGGTCCCGTAACAGACAATCTGGCTTCATGTCAGCAGAGAATCATTCTGCATGTCATAGCAGAGAATCAGGCTTCACGTCACCCAACATTGGAACAGTCCATTGGCATATATTTAGGCCCCGGCACCCAGACACAGGAGAGGTTCATTCAACTTTGGGTAGCCTCGCAATATAATGGTAAAATGAAAATAAAAATAGGATTGAATGAGGAAGTGCCCTGGAGTCCAATAATATATGGTTAAGGGGAGGTAGTTAATGTCTAATCTGGACAAGGGACGGACAGATCCTGTGGGATCCATGCCTGGTTCATTTTTATGAACGTCAGCTTGTCCACATTGGCTGTAGACAGGCGGCTGCGTTTGTCTGCAATGACGCCCCCTGCCGTGCTGAATACACGTTCAGACAAAACGCTGGCCGCCGGGCAGGCCAGCACCTCCAAGGCATAAAAGGCTAGCTCTGGCCACGTGGACAATTTAGAGACCCAGAAGTTGAATGGGGCCGAACCATCAGTCAGTACGTGGAGGGGTGTGCACACGTACTGTTCCACCATGTTAGTGAAATGTTGCCTCCTGCTAACACGTTGCGTATCAGGTGGTGGTGCAGTTAGCTGTGGCGTGTTGACAAAAGTTTTCCACATCTCTGCCATGCTAACCCTGCCCTCAAAGGAGCTGGCATTGACACAGCTGCCTTGGCGACCTCTTGCTCCTCCTCTGCCTTGGCCTTGGGCTTCCACTTGTTCCCCTGTGACATTTGGGAATGCTCTCAATAGCGCGTCTACCAACGTGCGCTTGTACTCGCGCATCTTCCTATCACGCTCCAGTGCAGGAAGTAAGGTGGGCACATTGTCTTTGTAGCGTGGATCCAGCAGGGTGGCAACCCAGTAGTCCGCACAGGTTAAAATGTGGGCAACTCTGCTGTCGTTGCGCAGGCACTGCAGCATGTAGTCGCTCATGTGTGCCAGGCTGCCCAGGGGTAAGGACAAGCTGTCCTCTGTGGGAGGCATATCGTCATCGTCCTGCCTTTCCCCCCAGCCACGCACCAGTGATGGACCCGAGCTGCGTTGGGTGCCACCCCGCTGTGACCATGCTTCATCCTCATCCTCCTCCACCTCCTCCTCATCCTCGTCCTCCTCGTCCTCCAGTGGTGGGCCCTGTCTGGCCACATTTGTACCGGGCCTCTGCTGTTGCCAAAAACCTCCCTCTGAGTCACTTCGAAGAGACTGGCCTGAAAGTGCTAAAAATGACCCCTCTTCCTCCTCCTCCTCCTCCTGGGCCACCTCCTCTTGCATCATCGCCCTAAGTGTTTTCTCAAGGAGACATAGAAGTGGTATTGTAACGCTGATAACGGCGTCATCGCCACTGGCCATGTTGGTGGAGTACTCGAAACAGCGCAACAGGGCACACAGGTCTCGCATGGAGGCCCAGTTATTGATGGTGAAGTGGTGCTGTTCTGTAGTGCGACTGACCCGTGCGTGCTGCAGCTGAAACTCCACTATGGCCTGCTGCTGCTCGCACAGTTTTTCCAGCATGTGCAAGGTGGAGTTCCACCTGGTGGGCACGTCGCATATGAGGCGGTGAGCGGGAAGGCCGAAGTTACGCTGTAGCGCAGACAGGCGAGCAGCAGCAGGATGTGAACGCCGGAAGCGCGAACAGACGGCCCGCACTTTATGCAGCAGCTCTGACATGTCGGGGTAGTTGTGAATGAACTTCTGCACCACCAAATTCAGCACATGCGCCAAGCAAGGGATGTGCGTCAAATTGGCTAGTCCCAGAGCTGCAACGAGATTTCGCCCATTATCACACACCACCAGGCCGGGCTTGAGGCTCACCGGCAGCAACCACTCGTCGGTCTGTTGTTCTATACCCCGCCACAACTCCTGTGCGGTGTGGGGCCTGTCCCCCAAACATATGAGTTTCAGAATGGCCTGCTGACGTTTACCCCGGGCTGTGCTGAAGTTGGTGGTGAAGGTGTGTGGCTGACTGGATGAGCAGGTGGAAGAAGAGGAGGAGGAAGCCGAGAAGGAGGAGGTGGCAACAGGAGGCAAAGAATGTTGCCCTGCGATCCTTGGCGGCGGAAGGACGTGCGCCAAACAGCTCTCCGCCTGGGGCCCAGCTGCCACTACATTTACCCAGTGTGCAGTTAGGGAGATATAGCGTCCCTGGCCGTGCTTACTGGTCCACGTATCTGTGGTTAGGTGGACCTTGCTACAGATGGCGTTGCGCAGTGCACACTTGATTTTATCGGATACTTGGTTGTGCAGGGAAGGCACGGCTCTCTTGGAGAAGTAGTGGCGGCTGGGAACAACATACTGTGGGACAGCAAGCGACATGAGCTGTTTGAAGCTGTCTGTGTCCACCAGCCTAAATGACAGCATTTCATAGGCCAGTAGTTTAGAAATGCTGGCATTCAGGGCCAGGGATCGAGGGTGGCTAGGTGGGAATTTACGCTTTCTCTCAAATGTTTGTGAGATGGAGAGCTGAACGCTGCCGTGTGACATGGTTGAGACGCTTGGTGACGGAGGTGGTGGTGGTGGTGTTGGTGGTACATCCCCTGTTTGCTGGGCGGCAGGTGCCAACGTTCCTCCAGAGGCGGTGGAAGAGGCCGAGGCGGCAGCAGCAGAAGAGGCCGAGGCGGCAGCAGCAGAAGAGGTAGCAGGGGGAGCCTGAGTGACTTCCTTGGTTTTAAGGTGTTTACTCCACTGCAGTTCATGCTTTGCATGCAGGTGCCTGGTCATGCAGGTTGTGCTCAGGTTCAGAACGTTAATGCCTCGCTTAATTCTCTGATGGCACAGCGTGCAAACCACTCGGGTCTTGTCGTCAGCACATTGTTTGAAGAAGTGCCATGCCAGGGAACTCCTTGAAGCTGCCTTTGGGGTGCTCGGTCCCAGATGGCGGCGGGCAGTAGCAGGCGGAGTCTCTTGGCGGCGGGTGTTCTGCTTTTGCCCACTGCTCCCTCTTTTGCTACGCTGTTGGCTCGGTCTCACCACTGCCTCTTCCTCCGAACTGTGAAAGTCAGTGGCACGACCTTCATTCCATGTGGGGTCTAGGACCTCATCATCCCCTGCATCGTCTTCCACCCAGTCTTGATCCCTGACCTCCTGTTCAGTCTGCACACTGCAGAAAGACGCAGCAGTTGGCACCTGTGTTTCGTCATCATCAGAGACATGCTGAGGTGGTATTCCCATGTCCTCATCATCAGGAAATATAAGTGGTTGTTCGTCAGTGCATTCTATATCTTTCACCGCTGGGGAAGGGCTAGGTGGATGCCCTTGGGAAACCCTGCCAGCGGAGTCTTCAAACAGCATAAGAGACTGCTGCATAACTTGAGGCTGAGACAGTTTCCCTGGTATGCATGGGGGTGATGTGACAGACTGATGGGGTTGGTTTTCAGGCGCCATCTGTGCGCTTTCTGCAGAAGACTGGGTGGGAGATAATGTGAACGTGCTGGATCCACTGTCGGCCACCCAATTGACTAATGGCTGTACCTGCTCAGGCCTTACCATCCTTAGAACGGCATTGGGCCCCACCATATATCGCTGTAAATTCTGGCGGCTACTGGGACCTGAGGTAGTTGGTACACTAGGACGTGTGGATGTGGCAGAACGGCCACGTCCTCTCCCAGCACCAGAGGGTCCACTAACACCACCACGACCATGTCCACGTCCGCGTCCCTTACTAGATGTTTTTCTCATTGTTATGGTTCACCACAACAACAAAAATATTATTTGGCCCAATGTATTGTATTCAAATTCAGCGGGATATAAATTTGAGGCCTAGTATTTAGGCGCTGGGTGACCGGTATGGATTTACTAACAGAATTAGACTTGGAAATGCACAGTAGCGTGTGTGTGAAGTTATTCTGAATGACCCTATGTGCACCTTGAATATTATATACCCTTTTAGGGATAGATTTCAAATAGCTCTGATAGAGCAGAAACCACTACATTTTTAAATTGCTAAATTGGGAATTGTATTTCAACCCAGAACAAAAAATGTGCTTTGACGGACACTAAATAACTTTCCCAGCCACAACAGGACAGCGGTAACGAGAGATTTAGCAGGATATAAATTTGAGGCCTAGTATTTAGGCGCTGGGTGACAGGTATGGGTTTAGTGACAGAATTAGACTTGGAAATACACAGTAGCGGGTGTGTGTGAAGTTATTCTGAATGACCCAATGTGCACCTTGAATATTATATACCCTTTTAGGGATAGATTTCAAATAGCTCTGATATAGCAGAAACCACTAAATTATGAAATTGCTAAATTGGGAATTGTATTTCAACCCAGAACAAAAAATGTGCTATGACGGACACTAAATAACTTTCCCAGCCACAACAGGACAGCGGTAACGAGAGATTTAGCGGGATATAAATTTGAGGCCTAGTATTTAGGCGCTGGGTGACAGGTATGGGTTTAGTGACAGAATTAGACTTGGAAATACACAGTAGCGGGTGTGTGTGAAGTTATTCTGAATGACCCAATGTGCACCTTGAATATTATATACCCTTTTAGGGATAGATTTCAAATAGCTCTGATATAGCAGAAACCACTAAATTATGAAATTGCTAAATTGGGAATTGTATTTCAACCCAGAACAAAAAATGTGCTTTGACGGACACTAAATAACTTTCCCAGCCACAACAGGACAGCGGTAACGAGAGATTTAGCAGGATATAAATTTGAGGCCTAGTATTTAGGCGCTGGGTGACAGGTATGGGTTTAGTGACAGAATTAGACTTGGAAATACACAGTAGCGGGTGTGTGTGAAGTTATTCTGAATGACCCAATGTGCACCTTGAATATTATATACCCTTTTAGGGATAGATTTCAAATAGCTCTGATATAGCAGAAACCACTAAATTATGAAATTGCTAAATTGGGAATTGTATTTCAACCCAGAACAAAAAATGTGCTTTGACGGACACTAAATAACTTTCCCAGCCACAACAGGACAGCGGTAACGAGAGATTTAGCGGGATATAAATTTGAGGCCTAGTATTTAGGCGCTGGGTGACAGGTATGGGTTTAGTGACAGAATTAGACTTGGAAATGCACAGTAGCGGGTGTGTGTGAAGTTATTCTGAATGACCCAATGTGCACCTTCAATATGATCTACCCTTTTAGGGATAGATTTCAAATAGCTCTGATATAGCAGAAACCACTAAATTATGAAATTGCTAAATTGGGAATTGTATTTCAACCCAGAACAAAAAATGTGCTTTGACGGACACTAAATAACTTTCCCAGCCACAACAGGACAGCGGTAACGAGAGATTTAGCAGGATATAAATTTGAGGCCTAGTATTTAGGCGCTGGGTGACAGGTATGGGTTTAGTGACAGAATTAGACTTGGAAATACACAGTAGCGGGTGTGTGTGAAGTTATTCTGAATGACCCAATGTGCACCTTGAATATTATATACCCTTTTAGGGATAGATTTCAAATAGCTCTGATATAGCAGAAACCACTAAATTATGAAATTGCTAAATTGGGAATTGTATTTCAACCCAGAACAAAAAATGTGCTTTGACGGACTCTAAATAACTTTCCCAGCCACAACAGGACAGCGGTAACGAGAGATTTAGCAGGATATAAATTTGAGGCCTAGTATTTAGGCGCTGGGTGACAGGTATGGGTTTAGTGACAGAATTAGACTTGGAAATACACAGTAGCGGGTGTGTGTGAAGTTATTCTGAATGACCCAATGTGCACCTTGAATATTATATACCCTTTTAGGGATAGATTTCAAAAAGCTCTGATATAGCAGAAACCACAAAATTATGAAATTGCTAAATTGGGAATTGTATTTTAACCCAGAACAAAAAATGTGCTTTGACGGACACTAAATAACTTTCCCAGCCACAACAGGACAGCGGTAACGAGAGATTTAGCAGGATATAAATTTGAGGCCTAGTATTTAGGCACTGGGTGACAGGTATGGGTTTAGTGACAGAATTAGACTTGGAAATGCACAGTAGCGGGTGTGTGTGAAGTTATTCTGAATGACCCTATGTGCACCTTGAATATTATATACCCTTTTAGGGATAGATTTCAAATAGCTCTGATATAGCAGGAACCACTAAATTATGAAATTGCTAAATTGGGAATTGTACTTCAACCCAGAACAAAAAATGTGCTTTGACGGACACTAAATAACTTTCCCAGCCACAACAGGACAGCGGTAACGAGAGATTTAGCGGGATATAAATTTGAGGCCTAGTATTTAGGCGCTGGGTGACCGGTATGGATTTAGTGACAGAATTAGACTGGGATATGGCCAAAAAATAACCACACTATTGCTGGTTAAATGCACTTGGTGACGGGCGCAGCTTGCCCCTGATGTCGTATATGGCCAAAAAATGAACAGACTATTGCTGGTTAAATGCACTTGGTGTCACAGCTTGACCAACCACACTACTGAGGGTTAAATGCACTTGGTGACGGGCGCAGCTTGCCCCTGATGTAGTATATGGCCAAAAAATAAACAGACTATTGCTGGTTAAATGCACTTGGTGTGACAGCTTCACCCTGATGTAGGCTTTAGCCAAAAAACAACCACACCATTGAGGGTTAAATGCACTTGGTGACAGGCGCAGCTTGCCCCTGATTTAGTATATGGCCAAAAAATGAACAGACTATTGCTGGTTAAATGCACTTGGTGTGACAGCTTCACCCTGATGTAGGCTTTAGCCAAAAAACAACCACACCATTGAGGGTTAAATGCACTTGGTGACAGGCGCAGCTTGCCCCTGATTTAGTATATGGCCAAAAAATGAACAGACTATTGCTGGTTAAATGCACTTGGTGTGACAGCTTCACCCTGATGTAGGCTTTAGCCAAAAAACAACCACACCATTGAGGGTTAAATGCACTTGGTGACAGGCGCAGCTTGCCCCTGATTTAGTATATGGCCAAAAAATGAATAGACTATTGCTGGTTAAATGCACTTGGTGTGACAGCTTCACCCTGATGTAGGCTTTAGCCAAAAAACAACCACACCATTGAGGGTTAAATGCACTTGGTCGCAGCTTGGATGCACTTGGTCGCAGCACCGCACAAGACACAAAATGGCCGCCGATCACCCCAGAAAAAAGTGACTGACAAACGGTCTGGGCAGCCTAAAAACAGTGAGTGAGCATTTGAATTTCAGCAGCTCAATGATGCACAGCTGCAGATCGATCGATTAATCAAGTGAAGTCCTTTGTAGGAGTTAATCTGCCTAATCTCGCCCTACTGTCACATCCGCAACCTCTCCCTACGCTAATCAGAGCAGAGTGACGGGCGGCGCTATGTGACTCCAGCTTAAATTGAGGCTGGGTCACATGGTGCTCTGGCCAATCACAGCCATGCCAATAGTAGGCATGGCTGTGACGGCCTCTTGGGGCAAGTAGTATGACGCTTGTTGATTGGCTGCTTTGCAGCCTTTCAAAAAGCGCCAAGAAAGCGTCACAAAAGCGCCAAGAAAGCGACGAACACCGAACCCGAACCCGGACTTTTACGAAAATGTCCGGGTTCGGGTCCGTGTCACGGACACCCCAAAATTCGGTACGAACCCGAACTATACAGTTCGAGTTCGCTCATCCCTAGTAGGGAGGAAAAAATCATACTCGACTGGAGAGATCACTTTCTCCAAAATGCCGTCATCAAGAATTCTCTTAAGCTCAATCCTGAACTGGATGGTGGGATTCAATGACAATATGCTATATCCTCCTTTGTCCTCAAGCAAATCCAAACACATTCGAGTGTGCAGTGACTGATCTAGTATCAAATTCAGGGAGGATCCTGACTTCAGTAGACGTGAGTCATCACTACAAACATTGGTAGAGAGATTCCAAAATCTACTGAAGGAAAGGAAACACAGGCAATTTATCCGTGATCTCACTGAATTTAGAGAAAATAGGGCATACAAACAACCAAACGTGAATAATCCCCCAGTGGTCTCTGAGATTTCATCCTCTGATATTGAGTTCTCGGAAACTGAGTTTCAATATCGTGCCTACAGCAGGGGGAACTCGTTCGGCCCTAGGAGACGTGGCAGACGATGGCCACGTGGAGAAGGAGGGAGACGTGGGATGTTACGGGGGTCAAATTACCCAACTACACCCTTGTCTCCATCTCCCTCCTGTTCATCCAATATGCTGTCTCTTTCTCAATCTGTCCCCTATTTTTTTGAGAAGACTCAGGCCCCTTACCAATTACGGGAATGGGGCCGGGTGGACAAAGAATAACTAATGATCTGCAGATCATTAATTTACCTCTCGTAGTCTAAACACAACAGAGATTGATGTACTTAAAAGGGGTTTATCATTTGTACCAACTACAAATTTCTGCCTTTTCAGCTGGACTAAGGATCTATATTTATTTGGTAGACGTCTGAAATGGCAGTTTTTCAAACATTCAAATATGTGAGAGTCTGGGACTCGATGCGAGTGACTATGCGGAATTTCGAGCACTTATGGACCTCAAGGAGGAGCGGGGGACGAGGCCTAGGTCAGGGTCCATATACTGATCTAAAACTAAAAAGTAAAAGGATGCCCCCTCCGTTTAATTATGAATGTATTGACATTTTTCTTCAAATAGTGATCTCAGATTTAGAACAACTCGAGAAAATACATCCGAATAAATATAATCTCTCACAAACGGAGATGCGTATACTACAGTCACTGGAACGTGATAAATCACTAATTATTAAACTGTCCGATAAGGAAGGTAATTTAGTGATACTAGATCAGTCACTGTACACTCAAATGTGTTCAATTGTCATTGAATCCCACCATCCAGTTCAGGATTAAGGTTAAGAGAATTCTTGATGACGGCATTTTGGAGAAAGTGATCACTCCAGTCAAGTATGATTTTCTCCTCCCTACCTATCCATGCATTGCCACTTTTTATGGACTACCAAAAGTCCATAAGGTTACCAACCCACTGAAGGGTAGACCAATTATCTCGTTGGTTGATTCCCAGAATAGTGGCATATATCTTGACTGTGTTTTGAGCCAGTTCGTCGTGTCCCTACCAGCATACACGAGGGACACAATGGACTTTCTCAATAAAATTGACACCATTAGTCTTGAACCTGGATGCCTTCTAGCAAGTATTGACGTTGAATCCCTTTATAGCTCAATACCACATGAAAGGGGGTTCCTTGTGGTGGAATATTTTCTTAAGACCAGGGGGGCACACTGTAAGACCCATAACGGTTTTATCTTGAGGCTTTTTGAGTTTATACTGACCCACAACTTCTTTTTATTTAATGGGCGGTTCTTCCACCAGCTCAGGGGGACGGCTATGGGGAGTCCCTGTGCCCCTATTTATGCCAACCTCTTCCTGGGCTGGTGGGAGGACACCTGTATCTTTCCAGACCAGACTACTTGGTGGACAGACAAGATTATTGTCGGGACACGTTATATCGACAATATTCTTCTGGTCTGGAAAGGTGGGTCAGATGAATTCAGTAACTTTGTAACTGAGCATAATGATAACCAAATTGGCCTCAAGTTTACATTTGAGATTGATCCGAAGACGATCGCTATCCTGAATGTTCGCGTCACGAAGGATGGTGACAAACTAACTACTGATATCCATAGAAAGGCGACCTCAACAATTTTTTTTCTACACTGGGAGAGCCATCACTCTGTAGCCCTTAAACGGGGGATTCCGAGGGGACAGTATCTCCGTGTACGACGGAATTGTTCGGACAACCAGACTTTTTACAATGAAGCGAGGAAGCTGCAAATGAGGGTCAGAGAGAGGGGATATCCCCAGAAACATCTAAAAGAAGCCTTTAAAAATGCAGCCCACCAGGACCGAACCAGTCGCCTAGTCCCTAAACATAGGGACTATGATAAAAGTCAATCCCCACGAATCATATCCACCCAACAAACAGGTCATGATGACACTTAATAGGTATTGGCCCATACTTCAGATGGAGCCAGATCTATGTGACATCTTGACGGAGAAACCGAGTGTTAGTTACAAACATGGTAAGAGTCTCAAGGACTGTCTTGTCCACAGCCACTATAACCCTCCCATTAGGGAAGGCACGTGGCTTGACCATAAACCTTCAGGAATGTTTAGGTGTGGATCATGCAAAGCGTGTAAGTATATCTCCACCTCTAAGACAATAACTAGAGATGTTGGGAACATAAAATTTTCAGAATTTCTGCAAATGTTCGTGAACGAGCGAACCGCCATTGAACTCCCATGGAAAATTACATAGTTGACGCAGAGTTGGATTTGAATCAATAAAGGGCATAAATCAACTAACAATCCTAAAATATATTGAACAACGTGGTTTAAAACATCAAGTGTGTGTATACGATCAGGTATGATGTTGTATCGATCAGGTAGTGTAAGGGTTACGCCCGCTTCACAGACATTGACAGACCAAACTCCCCTTTTAATGCACCGCAAACAACCGCAAACAGTCCATTTGCCCAACCGCAAACTCCCCATTTGCACAAGGTTGGATACCAAGCTAACCATGTGTCACGGCTGAGGATGGGGAAAATCCTCAGCCGTGCGATGCCAGAAGATGTAAACCCCTGCTCCGCCAGGACGAGAGAATTAGGGAGCAGGTCACCTCCTAACGCATCCCTAATCCGTCCCTAACTCCTAGCTGCATGGGCCGACCTTGAAGGTAGGAGGGCCCATGCTCAGGAACCTCGGATCCCTACTCACCCTCCACCGGTCCCTGAACTAGGAGTGAAGGGTAAGACGACCTGTTCCTTCTGGACACGGAGGAACAGGAGTCTCTCTGGCCAAGCTGCAGGAAAAAGGGGAACAGAAACAGGCCTATGGATATGGCAGGTGCTGCACTAGTTCCAGCCACCTACCACAGCCTTGCTGACTGGATCCGTGTGCAGGCAAGCTGAAGTCTACAACAATACAAATAGAACTCAGCACACACACATCCACACACAGGAACCCAGATCCATAGCTGCACAGAATAATAAAGGAAAGCATAAAACTGAACATCACACAAACTTAAACTTATGACCACAAGGGTGGCCCCCACTGGCAGGTGATATAACACAGGAGGCTACTCCAGCTAGCCATGGCTGAAGTACCCCTCAGACTGGAGATAAACACAGAGGCTTTATAGGCCCAAGTAGTCACACCCACACAGACACACCCAATGTACACACACACAGAAAGGAATTAACCCTTCCAACACCAGGAAGTGTAGTGAGACCAGATAAAAGGAAATACACACAAATACTCACTGCAGCTGTTACCGTTGAAAACGACATGTGTGGCAAAGGTGTCCTCGGAGCCGGCCAAAAGGCCGAGACACTGCCAACACATGTACTAACACCAAACGTTGCCACGGGCAGCCACAGATGAAAGGAAAATGTCAGAGTGCACACCAAACATTCAGAGTGTATACATACACACACACCACTCAGGTGTAACCGCATGCACTTGACAGTAAGCTACCTAGCACCAGCTCCAGCTGCTATACTGCCAAGTACAATCACATGTTGCCAGCGGCAACCACAGTAAGGCAACAAACTAGCGGCCCTCACCTGTGGCTGAACAACAAGACCCAAACCACAGGCAGCATGACCATGGCCGTGACACCATGTCCCGTTGATGTCATTGAAGGTTTTTTCCTCCACCCAGCCACGTACAATACCAAGGGTCCCCGAAAGGTGAATTGAATTGATTTATCGAACGGGAAGATGGTTAAAAAAACACTGGCTCCCTCCCCTTTGTTTGAATCCACGGTCACTGCGTCTGCGCCGTGCAATTTACTATCACACCCGATATGAGTGGTATTTTCTGTAGTTTTCTTCTCATCAGTTTAATCAGTTTACGTCCCATATCCAGGATTGCCTTTTGTGAAAAAAAAATTTGGCCGGGTACCTTCGACTGCCTGCACAGTGACAGACCAAACTCTGATACACCAAACTGAATTGATTTTAGGAACCATGATATGGAAAAAGCAGCTTGGTCGGTCCTCTTACTCCCAAGTTGGGGCACTGCGCGTGCACGGAGCAATGTGCTGTGACACCCTATATGAGTGGTGTCTTAACTAGTACTATTCCTATCAGTTTAATCCCTGTTACGTCCCCTATCCTGGGACGTGTGTCGAATTGATTAACCATTGTTGAATTATCGAACCATTACGACATCCTGCAATAATTTAGTTCTGAGCTTTGTACTTGCTTTGTATTGGAATTGATGGGGATTTTTTAAATTATCTGCATTATTTCTAATAAAATATTAAAGATTTTATTATGATTTTTTTTTTTTTTTTATGTATTAAAAACCCATACAACTTAAAAAAAAAAATAAGAAGAAAATTAATGATTTTTCTATAAAAAATGATCCAGCCGATCGCTTTTGGTCTGCTCATAATGAAGCAACGGCCTTATCATCTGGGGTGTGGCAACATTGCCAACACACTCATAGAGGTGATGATCGCTTCATTGTGATACGCAAGCCCCTTCACCACAACAAGGTAACGATAACGAAGGGGAATTGACACTTGTATGTGCCTTTTTTTTGTTTTGTTTTTGCAGCCACAGTGCAGCACCAGAGGCCAGAAAAATTAGGCATGTACACATGCCTGAAAAATAATGATATTGTTGCAGCTGCTGTTGTAGCAGCGGCCGGAAAAAATTGCGTTTTCAAGGCAGAAAGGTGATTAAAACATTGTGGCTTGAACCCTAGTTGGTGGCGGAGAATTCCCAAAAGTCATCCGGTATGCAGACTTTAAATACAGCAGCGTGGGGACCATTTTGAGGCCAATGCATGTCATCAGGCTTTTTGTTAGTCAAACGTATCACCCACTGTCAGTCCCTTCGGGATCCATGCCTCATTCATCTTAAATAAGGTGAGGTAATCAACACTTTTTTGACCGAGGCGACTTCTTTTGTCAGTAACAATGCCTCCTGCTGCACTGAAGGTCCTTTCTGACAGGACACTTGAAGCGGGGCAGGCCAGAAGTTATATCGCAAACTGGGATAGCTCAGGCCACAGGTCAAGCCTGCACACCCAGTAGTCAAGGGGTTCATCGCTCCTCAGAGTGTCGATATCTGCAGTTAAGGCGAGGTAGTCTGGTACCTGTCGGTCGAGACCTTCTCTGAGGGTGGACCCAGAAGGGCTGTGGCGATGCGTAGGACTTAAAAAGCTCTGCATGTCCTCCATCAACAACACATCTGTAAAGCGTCCTGTCCTTGCCGCTGTGGTCGTGGTAGGAGGAGGATTACTTTCACCTCTTCCCCAGTTAGATTTCTGTTGTGCTGTGACATCCCCCTTATAAGCTGTGTAAAGCATATTTTGTAGTTTGGTTTAGAACTGCTGCATCCTTTCTGACTGTCGGTAATTTGGTAACATTTCCGCGATTTTCTGCTTATACCGGGGGTCTAGTAGCGTGGCCACCCAGTACAGGTCGTTCTCCTTCATCCTTTTAATACGAGGGTCCCTCAACAGACATGACAGCATGAAAGACCCCATTTGCACAAGGTTGGATGCCGAGCTACTCATTTCCCGTTCCTCGTCCTCACTGATGTCATTGACGGTCTGTTCTTCCCCCCAGCGACGTACAACATCACGGGTCCCAGATAGGTGACAACAACGAGCACCCTGGGATGCCTGCTATGGTTGATCTTTGTCCTCCTCAAAGCCACATTCCTCCTCTGACTCCTCTTCCTCATACTCCTCTTGCAGCGTTGCTGCAGGTACAGCAAGCGATGATGACAAGGCTGTTTCTGGTGGTGATGGTGACCACAACTGTTCCTCTTCACGCTCATCTACAGCCTGTTCCAGCACTCTTCGCAGGGCACGCTCCAGGAAGAAAACAAATGGGATAAGGTCGCTGATGGTGCCTTCGGTGCGACTGACTAGGTTTGTTACCTCCTCAAAAGGACGCATGAGCCTACAGGCATTGCGCATGAGCGTCCAGTAACGTGGCCAAAAAATTCCCAGCTCCGCAGAGGCTGTCCTAGCACCCCGGTCATACAAATACTTGTTGATGGCTTTTTCTTGTTGGAGCAGGCAGTCGAACATTAGGAGTGTTGAATTCCAACGTGTCGGGCTGTCGCAAATCAAGCGACTCACTGGCATGTTGTTTCTGCACTGAATGTCTGAAAAGTGTGCCATGGCCGTGTAGGAACGCCTGAAATGGCCACACACCTTCCTGGCCTGCTTGAGGACGTCCTGTAAGCCTGGGTCCTTAGACACAAAGCGTTGTACGATGAGATTCAACACATGTGCAATGCACGGCACATGTGACAACTTGCCCAAATTCAATGCCGCCAACAAATTGCTTCCATTGTCACACACCACTTTGCTGATCTCCAGTTGGTGCGGGGTCAGCCACTGATCCACCTGTGCGTTCAGGGCGGACAGGAGTGCTGGTCCGATGTGGCTCTCTACTTTCAGGCAAGTCAACCCCAAGACAGCGTGACACTGTCATATCCGGGATGTGGAATAGCCCCTGGAGAGCTGGGGGGATTCAGTTGATGTGCAGCCAGACACCGCAGCAGAAGAGGACTCAGCCGAGGAGGTTATCGAAGAGGATGGAGTAGAGGAGGAGTAGAGGAGGTGGCAGTAGGCCTTCCTGAAAGTCGTGGCGGTGTCACCAACTCCGCTGCAGAGCCACGCATTCCATCCATTGACCCAATGCGCAGTGTAGGTGATATACCTGCCCTGACCGTGCTTTTCAGACCAGGTATCAGTGGTAAGATGGACCCTTGCCCCAACACTGTATGCCAGAGATGCCATGACTTCCTTTTCAATCACTGAGTAGAGGTTTGGGATTGCGTTTTTGAAAATAAATTTTGTCCTGGTACCTTCCACTGTGGTGTCCCAATAGCGACAAATTTTTTGAAGGCCTCAGACTCCACCAGCTGGTATGGTAAAAGGTGGCGGGGAAGAGTGTTCCGTCAAGCCAGCTGTCAGACGCCGGGCAAGAGGGTGACTTTCTTCAGTGCCCACACTAAAGCCAAACACTCCTTTTCAACTGCCACATAGCTCACTTCCCGGGGCAATAGTTTGCAGCTGATGAAGGTGACCGGGTGCTTTCCTCCGTCCTCTCTCATTTGGCTTAGAACTGCCCCCAGTCCGAACATGGAAGCGTCTGTGTGAGTGGTAAAACCTTTGTTAGAAACTGGGGCATCCAACACAGGAGCATGTACAAGATCATTGTTTAAGGCTTGAAAAGCAATGTCACAGGCGGGAGACCACAGGACCTGTTGGGGAAGGTTCTTTTTTGTGAGGTCAGTCAGGAGCTTACCTAGGTGCTGTAGTCTGGTACAAACCGTCTGTAATACCCTGCTGTCCCCAGGAAGGCTAAGACCTGGGTCTTGGTCCTGGGTGTGGGCCAGTTAGCGACAGCTTTTATCTTTTTGGGCTTTGGACGCTGCCGCCCACACCCGACTCAGTGGCCCAAATACTGGACCTCTGCCATGCCTATATGACATTTGTCTGGTTTCAGAGTCAGGCCAGCCGTCCGGATCTGATCCAGCACTGCCCCCACATGCCTCAAGTGCTCCTTCCAGGACTCGCTATAGATCGCAATGTCATCTAGATACACACAAACAAAATCCTGGAAGCCATCAAGGAGTCTATCCACCTAGCGTTGGAATGTGGCTGGGGCGTTTTTTCAATCTGAATGGCATGACCCTAAATCTGTACAAGCCAAATGGGATGACAAAAGCCAACTTGGGCATGTCATTCCCCGGCCAGGGGAATCTGCCAGTTCCCCTTACAGAGGTCAATGGTGGTCAGATATTGTCCTCTGGCAATGCAATCCAATAACTTATCCACTCGGGGCATGGGGTCACGGTCTTGTCATTTAGCAACAGATAGTCCACGCAGAAGGGTAGTCCCATCCTTCTTTGGTTCCAGGACTACTGGGAATACCTACGGACTATCGGAGGACTCAATGAATCTTAGCCTCAACATTTCCTGTATCTCCTTCCTCATGCCGGCTCTGACGGCGTCAGGTATCCGGTATGGGGGTTGCCTAATCGGCGCTTGGCCTAGGGTTTCTACCCTATGAGTAGCTAGTGTGGTGAACCCTGGTTCTTGGGAAAACGTGTGGCTCTTACTGGCTATTAGGTAATTTATTTTCTCCCTCTTGGTAGCCGTCAGTCGATCCCCTAGTTTTATCTGACTAAGGGGATTGGTCTGGGGCTGTCTACTCAAGAGTTCAGGTAACGGTAAGCTGTCTGGATCGTCAGTGGCTGGGGCGCAGACAACAGCTATGTCCTTGTGTCTTTCTTGATATGCTTTGAGCATATTAATGTGGAAGGCTTTACGTACCCTCTCATCTTTGTCGCTGGCTATTACATACTGTATGTGGTTTTGCAGAGTTGGTGTACCACCAACTGTAAGGGCCCTGCCAGGCTGCTTGCAATTTATCATGTTTGGTCGGTTTCAATACTAGGACTTTCTGTCCTACTTGCAACGTCCATTGCCGAGCACCCCGATCGTACCATACCCTCTGACGCTCCTGGGCCGTCTGGAGGTTTTACTTAATCATCCGTGCAAGCTGTTCCATGCGGTCCCGGAGCTGCACCACATATGACACAATGGGGCTCCTTCTGGTTCGGTGGTTCCCTCCCAGTGCTCCCTGATGAGGTCCAGGGGGTCTCGCACCCTTTGCCAGTACAGTTCTCTCAAAAAGAGAGAACCCTATGGATTCCTGCGGCACCTCTCTCTACGCAAACAGGAGGTGAGGCAGGAACTGTTCCCAGTCACTGTATTCGTCTGTGAACATTTTCAACATTTGTTTGAGGGTACCAATGAAACGCTCGCAGAGGCCGTTGGTCTGGGGGTGGTACGGGGAGCTAAGTAAGGACTTAAGTTGGCAGACTTACCACAATTGGATAGTTAGTTCAGTGGTGAACTGTCTCCCTTGGTCGGAGAGGATCTCCCTAGGGAAACCCACCCTAGCGGCTTCGGGATAGCGGGTGGTATATTCCACCTCGGTAAGGATAAATTGTTTACCGAATGGACTAGGCCATTTGAGGGGCCCTATCAGGTCGACTGCGATCCGGCTAAAGGGCTTTTCTTTGATGGGCATGGATAGAAACTTTGCCTTTGGGTGATTCTCCCCTTTTTCCAACCCGCTGGCAAACATTGCAGGTCTGGCAATAATGTTGCACATCTGTGGAGACACTTGGCCAAAAGAAGTGCTGGGTTACTCGGTGAGAGGTGCGAGTCACTCCCAAATGTCCTGCTAAGGGAATGTCATGTCCTATTTGGAGAAGCTCCCATTGGTACTTTCTTGGATCTACCAACTGGCGACTCTGGGAAGGGGCGCCCCAGGGTGATGGATGTCAGACACCCGGTATAGCTTGTCTTGTTCCCATACATATTTTTAGCTGCAAAACTCCTTATCCTGTGGTGGCTTGGCATCCCTGTACCCAATGGGATGCGGCCCTGTGTAGCGTACAGGCCCACTCTGAGTAGGAATCTCCTTCTTTCGTTTGGACTCCCTAAACCATCGCCAATACGCTTTGGGGTTTACAGCATACCGGAACAGTAGTGCTTCCTTTACTGTGGCATAATTTGTAACATCCTCGGTTGAGATGGTACAAAAATCTTCATTGGCCTTTCTCAACAGTTTGCCCGACAAAATTGTAACCCATTACTTGTGTGGCACCTGATGTAGCGCACATTGCCTTTCAAACTCAGCCAAATATCCATCTATCTCCCCATCTGTCTCTTGGTATGCTTTAAATGCTGCAAATGGTACCTTTTTCCACTCGCCGGGGGTCACAAATCGTTAGTACCGTTGAGCTCTCTGGTCTTTGGGCAATCATTACCTGTAGGTGATAGGCTCTTATCTCTCTTGCCTCCTCTATCGCTGCGTTGAGAATTTGGGTTACCAGTTCCACAGGTGGATTCAGCCCATAGCGTGTCAGCTTCCTTTGTACGATTCTCTGGATCTCGTCCTCTTCTCCGTTCGGTGGTTAGGAGTTAGCCATGGTGTTGTTTTGGTCCAATTCGACCAATTCAGCTATCAGTTCCTGTCGTGGTCGGTTGCTAGCCGAACGCGCATGGCTCTGCAGCAAATCCTTCAACGTTAGCCGTTTCAGTTTTTCATACCAATTCTCCATGGATGTAGTACCTCCTCTGGGAAGATAGGACTAATCCCACTGCTGCCACCACTAATGTAGAGGTTACCCCAGGAGCGTAGAGGGGTTTCTACCGCTGGAGGGTGTCCTTTTCCCGATCGATGAGGAGTCTGCTCAGCATCTAGTAGTGATCCAAGTGAAAAGGCTCTTTCAAGCACTAGTGTGATAGCTGTATATTTGTTACCCCCAATAAGAGACTATACTCTAGATTGAGGGTGAAGAAGAACTCCCTTTATCGATGGCCATAGCTCAGCCTTTTTTGCAGGAACACAAATTACAGCAACCAATCAATATACAGTAAATGCACTCACAAACAGGGGCTTGGTCACATAGCTTACAAGTAGACACTGTGTCTTTACCCAGACAATAGACCAGAGTGGTATCTTGTGTATTTAGTAGGTCATTCTTGAGGTTAGAGTAGACTGACTGTCTGGAAGTGTGTCTACACCTATGTACCTGATACACATCTCTGCATCCATTGTTAAAAGTAGGTATCCAAGGTCCTGGCTAAAAAACATCTTTAACTTTAAACAGGGGGATCTGTTACACTGACATGTGGACCTGAGGCCTCGGGAAGAATCCCCTGCTGCCACGCCCCCTTAACTCTGCTATGACCTGTGCATGTGCCAGAATTATTTGTCCCTCTGTGCAGGGCGTGGCACTTCTCTGTCTGACATACTATTAGCTGAACTAAATAAATTCAAAGCAAATTAAAACACCCCTAAAGCGCCAAATAGATTTTTCTTATTTTACCGAGATAGGCAACTAAAGGATTTGAAATAGGCAACAAAACAGTTTCAGCATAAATAACAGCAAAAGTGAACTGCGTATATATTTCTTGTATTGGACTAAAATAGGCCACTAAACGATTTCTAAGTAAATAACTGAAAAAGTGAACTGTGAATATTTTTCTCTTTTTCTCTAGAAATATGACAATAGACGCTTTTAGTGCAAATAACACCAAATGTGAACTGCGTCTATTTTTCTAGTATTGCAGTGAAATATTACAAGAAACACTTTTAGCGCAAATAACAGCAAATATGAACTTAGTCTATTTTTCTCTTTTTCTCTAGAAATAAGGCAATAAACGCTTTTAGCGCAAATAACAATAAAAGTTACCTGTGTAAATATTTCTCGTATTGTGTTGAAATAGGCCACTAAATGATATCAGCGCAGTTAACAGCAAAAGTGACATGCATATATATTTATCTTTTTCCACAGATATAAGACACTAAAGGATTTTCAACATCACACTTGCACCCCAATAACTAATTGCTGGAATGACAGAGCTGTATTATGAGACTATCTGGATCCCCAAGTAATGTTTCTCTGCACTTGTAAATCGCTTTTTTTCACAATGAGGATTTTCCTATGACTCTCCCTAGCATCTGCACACATCTCTCCCTGCCTATGAAATAATTCCTCTCATGCAGTAGTAAATCGCTTCTTTCCTTTTTCTTTGTTTTTACAATTAGTTTTTCTTTCACTCTCCCTAGCGCCTGCATACACGTCTGTCCCTGAACAAAGTACGATAGTGAATGGCAGACTCTAAGATGGCCGCCGTATTTATAGGGCTCCAAAAATTCCCAGCCGCCTAACTTGCTTGACTCTTATGTCTTTATTATCAAAAAGTAGTCCTCTAACGGCTCATACTTTTTGATAATAAAGACATAAGATTCAAGCACGTTAGGCGGCTGGGAATTTTTTGATTTGGATTTTGTGTGGGGATTCCTCCCCCTTCCCACACAGCCGAAATAGGACCGTGAGCTGTTTATTTGGATTACTCTGTATTTATAGGGCTGTGAAATCACCAGGCAGGCTGGCTGCTGATTGGCTGCATGCATGGCATTATGGGTCATCACGCCTTCCAAGAGTTCCTTGCTCCATGTCCTCACACATGTAGCCACCATTTTATCCACCATTGTAGCCGGCTAGCCGCCATGTTAGGAAAAATTGTGATTCGTTACCACGAAGCGCAAGTAAATTCACATTCGTTCAGAATCAAATTCTGAACGAATTAGACTTTGTCAGCTTTGATTCTCTCATCTCTAGCTCTCCCTGCCCTGAATAAAGCCTATTTGGTCTTTGTGAATCAAGCATGGGAGAAGTCGGGACAAACGGGTGGCCAACATTTTAACCACTAGTTTCAAATCTAGGTTTAACAGGGAAATCATGTGCTAGTTTGCACAATGAGACCTATCCTTCCCCTCTTTAGGGATCAGTGAAATATGAGCCCTAGTCATGTCTACAAACAATGGGACACTAGACAGGGAGCTATTGCATATTGAGAGTAGGTATGGTGCTAAGGTTTTATAGAATGTGTGATAGTATAGAGCAGGGAAACCATTAGGTCCTGGGCATTTCCCATTAGGGAGCTGTTTAATTGCAGCTACTAGTTCATCTATAGTGAATGGGTTCTGAAAAGTCTGTGCCTGAGAGTCATATAGGGTGCGTAATGAAAGAGAGTGGAGGAAAGAGGCCACAGTCTCTGGTGGGTGTGTCCCACAAAATATGGGGTGAGGTCTCTTGGAGGGAGTTGAGAGAGAAAAATTACCCAAACAGCTTTTGAGAGTGTGTTGAAGGCGCAAGGGGGAGATAAGTTGCTCATTTAATCGCCACATAAATCAACAGGATTCTAGGGCGGGCGCTAAGATGGTGAGGAACACAGGAGAATGGTCAGATAAGTGCATAGTGTCTATATGAGCACGAGTACAGAGCTGTAGGTGCTCTTTAGATATAAACAAGTAATCAAGCCCCTGATAAGACCCGTGGACCATTAAAAAGAAGGTGTAATCATGTGTGGAGGGATTAAGAAGTCTCCAAGCGTCATATAGGGACAAATGTTGTAATTTGTTCTAAAGATATTGTCACAACCAGACAGCTGAGAAGCTCTGACAGAGGCCTTTCAGAACCTCCTCCTTGAGTTTTCTTTGTTGTGGTATTCAGTTCCTCATCTCGTTAGCCTCTCTCAGCTGTCATGTAGTTGGACTGATTGCTTCCCTTTAAATTCCTCCCCATAATGCTTTACTGGGCGGCTTATACTTCTTCCTGGAGTATGTGTGCATGCTGATCCTGTTTCCCAGTCTGATACAAAGTTAAGTGCTGTACATTTATCTGTTATTTTCTGTTTGCTGGATCCCAGGTGACCCTGACTCCCTCCGTGTCTGGTGTAGGGAGCCGGTGGTCGTGTCCCCTCACTATTGTAGGGTGCTCAGGGGTTATATAGTCGAGGTACGTGGATATGCAACCATCCACCTTTGGGATCTTTGCATAGGCTGAGCAGCCAGGGAAAGTGCAAGGTCTTGTGCAGGGGTCTCCCCTTTGGTTCCTTAGCTTTGGATCCAGTGAGTCATATATGCATGTTGCTTTGTCTTGTTTCCTGTACACCGTCCGTGACATTATAAGCTGCCCAGTAAAGCATTATGGGGAGGAATTTAAAGGGAAGCAATCAGTCCAACTACATGACAGCTGAGAGAGGCTAACGAGATGAGGAACTGAATACCACAACAAAGAAAACTCAAGGAGGAGGTTCTGAAAGGCCTCTGTCAGAGCTTCTCAGCTGTCTGGTTGTGACAGTACCCAATTCACCTATGTAATAATATTAGAGATAGTCTTGAAATTTTTTATTTTTTTTTGGGGGGGGGGTGTCAAGAGGATTGGTGTTCTTTTTTGTCCCTTGCTGAGTTTGCTTTAAATAACCGTCGGCAGGATTCCTCTGATAAGTCACCATTTTTTGGTGCATATGGGTTTCATCCGCAGTTTGGGACTTTCTCGGGAGAGGGGTCTTCTGGTTTACCTGATGAGGACAGATTCTCCTCGTCTTTGTCATCTATTTGGCAAAAGATTCAGGATAATCTAAAGAGCATGAGTGAGAGATATAAGCGTGTGGCAGATAAGAGACGTGTGCTTGGTCCGGACCTGAATGTTGGTGATCTGGTGTGGTTGTCTACCAAGAATATCAAATTGAAGGTTCCCTCCTGGAAGTTGGGTCCTAGGTTTATTGGGCCTTACAAAATTCTGTCTGTCATCAATCCTGTTGCCTATCGTCTTGATCTTCCTCAGACTTGGAAGATCCATAATGTTTTTCATAAGTCCTTATTAAAACCTTATGTTCAACCCATTGTACCCTCGCCTTTGCCTCCTCCTCCGATTATTGTTGATGGTAATCTTGAATTTTAGGTCTCTAGGATTGTGGATTCTCGTCTTGTCCGCGGTTCTCTTCAGTACCTTGTTCATTGGGAGGGTTATGGTCCTGAGGAGAGGATGTGGGTCCCAGTGACGGACATTAAGGCCTCTCGTCTCCTAAGGGCTTTCCATAGGTCCCATCCTGAGAAGGTGGGTTCTGAGTGTCCGGAGTCCACTCGTAGAGGGAGGGGTACTGTCACAACCAGACAGCTGAGAAGCTCTGACAGAGGCCTTTCAGAACCTCCTCCTTGAGTTTTCTTTGTTGTGGTATTCAGTTCCTCATCTCGTTAGCCTCTCTCAGCTGTCATGTAGTTGGACTGATTGCTTCCCTTTAAATTCCTCCCCATAATGTTTTACTGGGCGGCTTATACTTCTTCCTGGAGTGTGTGTGCATGCTGATCCTGTTTCCCAGTCTGCTACAAAGTAAGTGCTGTACATTTATCTGTTATTTTCTGTTTGCTGGATCCCAGGTGACCCTGACTCCCTCCGTGTCTGGTGTAGGTAGCCGGTGGTCGTGTCCCCTCACTATTGTAGGGTGTTCAGACGTTATATAGTCGAGGTACGTGGATATGCAACCATCCACCTTTGGGATCTTTGCATAGGCTGAGCAGCCAGGGAAAGTGCCAGGTCTTGTGCAGGGGTCTCCCCTTTGGTTCCTTAGCTTTGGATCCAGTGAGTCATATATGCATGTTGCTTTGTCTTGTTTCCTGTACACCGTCCGTGACAGATATCTAAGTTCTTTAGCAGAAATTGCAGATTTCTTAGATGTAGAGTGTAAAGTAGGTTTTAATGTCACATTGAGATCTCCCCTAAGCACCACCACATCCTCCTTATATGTTTGCAACAAGGAGAGTACATTATCAAGCAAGGTAATATGGGTAACATTAGGAGCGTAAATATTGACAAAAGTATATAGTTGATTAGAGATGGTCCCTTTGACCAAAATATATCTACCCTCTGTTTCCTAAATGTGGGAGGTATATGTAAATGAGAGGCATTTTTGAATTCCAATGCTCACACCTCTGCATTGTGAGAATAAGGAATGAGAGAGATTTGGATATCTATCAAACTTAAAATGTGTCTCCTGCAGGATCAGGACCTAACATTTTCGCGGATCAAGTAGAATGGTAGGGGTAAGGTAGATACCCTTAAGTAGCACCCTCAGTTAAGCAATGGGTTATGGACCACACTACAACTCTAATAGCCCATACTCCTCCATCTTCAAGGACAATATGGAGAGATCTCAGTGACCTCCATTTAAATAATGTTAAAATAGAACCAAACAAAAAGACAAAATAAATAAAAAGCAAAGTTCGAGGAGAAGAGTCCAATGAACCTAGTCATAGACAACGGCCATCAGGGCCGTAAAGTAAAGTAAACTCAAACAAAGAATGGTGGCACTTATGTAAGGTGGCTGTTGCCGTCACAGAGGTAGACCTCCTGTTGACCTGGAGATTAGATGGTAGTTTTCATCCTCACTTGTCAGTAAGTGGTAGTCTCCACGGAGTTGAAGTAAAAGTTCCTCTCTTGGGCCTGTAAAGTTTTGGAGTGCGAGGCATTTCCCAAGGGGTAACTGTAGGCAGGTCAGGTAGTGTGGCTAGATCCTGAACAACTTCCCAGTTTTCAATTAGCAGCGGAGATAACTTGAGGTGGTCATACACCTTATCCAGGTCATTGTAGGATGAAATAGATAGGCGGCGGCCATCATGGAGGAAGGACAATCCAAAGTGAAAGGTCCATCTATATAAGATCGTATTGTAACGAAGCCAGTCAGTGAGCGGTTTCAAGGCTCTACATTTTTTTAAAGTAGACTGGGCTAAATCCTGAAAAATTGTGACGGCACAGACTTCCCACATCAAAGATGGAGCACAGGTAAGGATTGCCTCTTTAACAGGATAAGTGCAAGAACTTGAAAATTACACCTTGGGGGAGCTCAGCAGGCTGAGGTTTCGGTCGGAGTGCTCTGTGTGCCCTTTTTATCAAGACCTCATGTTCAGAGTCTGGCCCCAGTAGGATAAGCAAATCTGAACCACCGTTTTAGGTATGTCGCTAGGGGCAACAGTCTCTGGTATGCCTCTAAAGTGCAGATTATTGCACCTACCCTGATTTACTTGATCTTTCAGTGCTGTATACAGAGAGTTTAAGTGGTTCTGGCACATGGCAATGCTGGAGAACACTGCGCTTTGGTGCAGTATGAATGCCTACTGCTCCTCTTCCAAGGTCTCAACCTTCCTTCCAATGTGGCACACATCCTCTTTAATATCTGTGAGGTCTGGGCTGAGAGGCCCCAGTGCATCTGCTAAAGCCTCCCTCAGGAAAGTCTGCGAGATTGGGAGACTATCGGACCCCGGGGATTCCTCCCTACCTCATTCAGTGCCATCAGAAGCATGTGGTTTATGTTCCAAGGCCCGTGGTGTTCCAGGCACCATCTTGGTTTCACGGGCTGCATATGTAGAGGCAGCCTTTTTAATAAACTTCTCCCTGGTCTGGATGGGGGTTCTAATGGGACCAGGAGGGTCAGCAGACACGGCGCCACCAATCTTTACCATAGTGAGCCCAATAGGCTAAATAGATCAGGCTGTGAGGGTATAGCTAACAGTGGAGCAGGGCTTCACACAAGGATCTTCCTCCGGCACAGGCTCCACCCTCTGTTACTCAATTTGTTTTATTACTTTTTTTCCACCCTGTACTATGTACAGTATGTGAAAAAAGAACATGGAGGGAATTTATCATTCCCTTTATTCCTCTTTTTGGTGGCTTTGAAACTTTTCAAGTCGCAATCTGTATTTTATGCCCACTCCACAAAGTCTGTGAAATGGGGATGTGGCAAGGGCAGAGTGAGGGCATTGCAGGGGTGGGACCATCAGCCCTGGCTAATTCATCATTATTTATGCCAGAAACTGGTGTAAATAATGCTTGAACTCTTTGCCAGCTTTGTGCTGCTCACAATTAGAATTTAATCAGACTCCTATGCATTCTGGAGAATCATTGGAAAACAGAGGGGCAGATTTCTTATTCCTGTAGCTATGGCATAAATGTAGACAGGCTATCAAGACCTGCACAAAATTTATCACAGTGATTCATGATGGATGATCAGCGTGGATCGATTAGACACTATTGTCTAACTGTATACTAACTATTGGTGGCTTAGGGTACTTTCACACTTGCGTTTTTCTTTTCTGGCATAGAGTTCCGTCAAAAGGGCTCTATGCCGGAAAACAACTGATCCGTCATATCCCCATGCATTCTGAATAGAGAGTAATCCGTTCAGGATGCATCAGGATGTCTTCAGTTCAGTCGTTTTGACTGATCAGGCAAAAAAGAAAACCATAGCATGCTACAGTTTTTTCTCCGGCGAAAAAACCTGAAGATTTGCCGGAATGACGGATCCGGCGTTTTTCTCCATAGGAATGCATTAGAGCCGGATCCGTCAGACAGATGTCCGTTGTTTGCCTGATCGACGGATCCGGCTTTTCTTTCTGCGCCTGCACAATCAAATAGGAGGAGCTGTGGGTGCAGTATACTTCCTGAAGTCTCTTTGATCCTGCCTGCGAGGGAGAAGGGTGGTACGCCATTAAAGGTGAGTACATTTTTTTTTTTTTTGCTATTTTTTTTGCTATTTGTTGTCAGTAAAAAGAAATATAAGTAGCTCCTATGTATTTATACATAGGAGCTATACTAATTAGGTCATGCTAGGAGTAGTAGTCATGTTAATTACTACTCCTAGCATCCACTATGTACTTGCACCACATGCAGTACCTATGTATTTTTGCATAGGCAATGCATGTGGAACAAGTACATAGGGGATGCTAGGGGTGGTAGTCCTGATGACTACCACCCCTAGCATGCACTTTATACTTGCACCACATGCAGTGCCTATGTAGTTTTGCATAGGCAATGCATGTTGTGCAAGTACATAGTGAATGCTAGGGGTGGTAGTCCTGATGACCACCACCCCTAGCATGCACTATGTACTTGCACCACATGCAGTGCCTATGTAGTTTTGCTCAGCCTATGCAAAAATCAAAATGGTAGATGATCGCATATCCTCGTACCTCGAGTGTATAACACCTGAACACCCTATAATAGTATGGGGACACGACCACCGGCTCCCTACACTAGATACGGAGGGAGTCAGGGTCACCTGGGATCTAGCAAAAAGAAAAACACAAATTAATGCACAACACTTATCTTGTAGAAGACTGGGAAGTAGGATCAGCATGCACACACACTCCAGGAAGTAATATAAACCGAAAACTGATGCACTATGGAGAGGGATTTAAAGGTATGCAATCAGTACAACTACATGACAGCTGAGAGAGGCTAACGAGATGAGGAACTGAAAGCAAAACAAAGGAAGTTCAAGGAGGAGGTTCTGAAAGGCATCTGTCAGAGCTTCTCAGATGTCTGGTGGTGACAGTACCCCTCCTTCTACGAGTGGACTCCGGACACTCAGAGCCCACCTTCTCAGGATGGGACCTATGGAAAGCCCTGATGAGACGAGTGGCCTTAATGTCCGTCACTGGGACCCACATCCTCTCCTCACGACCATAACCCTCCCAATGAATGAGGTACTGGAGAGAACCGCAGACAACATGAGAATCCACAATCCTAGAGACCTGAAATTCAAGATTACCATCAACCATAATCGGAGGAGGAGGCAAAGACGAGGGTACAATGGGTTGGACATAAGGTTTTAATAAGGACTTATGAAAAACATTATGGATCTTCCAAGTCTGAGGAAGATCAAGACGGTAGGCAAGAGGATTGATGACAGACAAGATTTTGTAAGGCCTAATAAACTTAGGACCCAACTTCCAGGAGGGAACCTTCAATTTGATATTCTTAGTAGACAACCACACCAGATCACCAACATTCAGGTCCGGACCAGGCACACGTCTCTTATCTGCCACATGCTTATATCTTTCACTCATGCTCTTTAGATTATCCTGAATCTTTTGCCAAATAGATGACAAAGACGAGGAGAATCTGTCCTCATCAGGTAAACCAGAAGACCCCTCTCCCGAGAATGTCCCAAACTGCGGATGAAACCCATATGCACCAAAAAATGGTGACTTATCAGAGAACTCCTTACAACGGTTATTTAAAGCAAACTCAGCAAGGGTCAAAAAAGAACACCAATCCTCCTGATTCTCCACCACAAAACAGCGCAGATATGTCTCCAGATTCTGATTGACGCGCTCTGTCTGGCCATTCGACTGCGGGTGGAAAGCAGAAGAGAATGACAACCGAACCCCCAAGCGAGAACAGAAAGCCTTCCAGAATCTGGAAACAAACTGCGTGCCCCTATCAGAGACTATGTCTAAAGGAATGCCATGCAATTTGACAATGTGATCAATAAATGCCTGCGCCAGTGTTTTAGCATTGGGCAAGCCAGGAAAAGGGATGAAATACACCATTTTGCGAAAACGGTCCACCACCACCAGAATCACAGTCTTCCCCGAGGAACGAAGCAGATCCGTAATGAAGTCCATGGACAGATGTGTCCAAAGACGGGAAGGAATGGGTAAGGCAAGGAGAGGACCTGATGGCCATGAATGAGGGACTTTGGCACGAGCGCAGGTCTCGCAGGCTGCCATCAAAACCCTCAACCGACTTACGAAGCCTAGGCCACCAGAATCTCCGAGCGATGAGATCCACTGTGGCTATTGTCCCCGGGTGCCCAGCAAGGACCGTATCGTGGTGCTCCTTAAAAATCTTGTGTCTTAAAGCGAGAGGCACGAACAACCTCCCAGGAGGACAAAGATCAGGAGCCTCTGACTGAACTACCTGCACCTCTACCTCCAATTCAGGAAAAAGAGCAGAGACCACCACACCTTCAGCCAAAATGGGACGCGGGTCTTCAAAATTTCCACCTCCCGGAAAACGACGTGACAGGGCATCTGCCTTCACATTCTTAACCCCAGGGCGGAACGTGACAACAAAATTAAACCTTGAAAAGAACAAAGACCATCTGGCCTGTCTTGGGTTCAGACGCTTGGCTGACTCCAAGTAGGCTAGATTTTTATGGTCAGTAAACACGGTAATAGGGTGTCTGGCTCCCTCTAGCCAATGGCACCATTCCTCAAAAGCCAACTTGATGGCCAACAACTATCTCCCACATCGTAATTTCTCTCTGCGGAGGAGAGTTTCTTCGAGAAAAAGGCGCACGGTCTCCATTTGGCAGGAGAGGAACCTTGAGACAAGACCGCACCCACACCCACCTCAGAAGCATCAACCTCAACTATGAAGGGTAGAGAAATATCATGTTGTACCAAGATGGGAGCGGAAGCAGAACTCTCCTTGATATTAGAAAAGGCCTTACGCGCCTCTACCGACCAGGAAGAAAAATCTACCCCCTTTCTAGTCATATTAGTGAGTGGTTTAACAACAGAGGAATAATTCAAAATAAACTTCCTGTAATAATTGGCAAAGCCAAAAAAACGCATCAGCGCCTTCTGATTCTCAGGAAGCTCCCACTCAAGCACAGCGCGGACCTTCTCGGGGTCCATGCGAAAACCAGAAGCGGAGAGAAGAAAGCCCAGAAATTTAATTTCTGGAACCGCAAACACACATTTTTCCAGTTTTGCGTACAATTTATTCTCCCGCAGGATGAGCAAGACCTGACATAAGTGTTCCTTATGAGTTTTGAAATCAGGAGAAAAAATCTAAATGTCATCCAAATACACTAATACAAATTTCCCCATTAAATGATAAAAAATGCTGTTCACAAAATGCTGAAAAACGGCTGGAGCATTCATCAAACCAAAAGGCATAACCAAATTCCTCATCACCAGAGGAATGGGGAAGAAGGCGAAAATGGAGTTTGCAAGCCTCTCTGAAATGAACAAAATTCTCACTACCCCCGGAGAACGTATCCGGGAGCGAGATCTTAGGCTCAGAACAAACTCCATGAACGCAAGCTGAACCGGTCACTTGAAACTGAGAAAGAGACTTACGGAGATCTGCTACCTCCAATGAAAGACCCTTGAAGCGTTTAGTCAAAAGTGAAACCGGATCCATGCTTGAGACGGTTTTGGCGGTTTATAATGTCACGGAAGGTGTATAGGAAACAAGACAACACAAAATGAATATACGACTCACTGGATCCAAAACTAAGGAACAAAAAGGGAGACCCCTGCATCAGACCTGGCACTCTCCCTGACTGCTCAGCCTATGCAAAAATCCCAATGGTAGATGATCGCATATCCTCGTACCTCGACTGTATAACACCTGAACACCCTATAATAGTGAGAGGACACGACCACCGGCTCCCTACACTAGATACGGAGGGAGTCAGGGTCACCTGGGATCCAGCAAACAGAAAAACACAAATTAATGCACAACACTTATCTTGTAGAAGACTGGGAAGTAGGATCAGCATGCACACACACTCCAGGAAGTAATATAAACCGCAAACTGATGCACTATGGGGAGGGATTTAAAGGCATGCAATCAGTACAACTACATGACAGCTGAGAGAGGCTAACGAGATGAGGAACTGAAAGCAAAACAAAGGAAGCTCAAGGAGGAGGTTCTGAATGGCATCTGTCAGAGCTTCTCAGATGTCTGGTGGTGACATCAGCATTATAATATTATGAACGCATTTTAAATATTTCATTTTTTTATTTCACAGTCATCATCTGCGGAGGATAGACCTCCTGGCCCAGACACCGCAGGAGAGGAGGAAGTCGGTGGTGGAGGACAGCAAGCGGTAATTTGAATAATTTTTAGCATTTAAAAAAAAAAAATTTAGGCTCAATGTTATGATTTGTATATTTGATTTTTTTTTTTATTATTGTTATTTCTATTACAGGCAGCTTGTCCCATTGACTCCAATAGAGGTCATCAAGCAAAAGCCAGAGGAAGTCGGGAAGCATGCGGCGGTCATGTTCGTATGAGTGTTTTTAATTGGAAATCTGTCAAACATGAGGTTCTAATTTATTTATTTTCTATTTTTAGGTCCCAGAGGCTCCACCAGAACGGATGAGGAGGAATTTGGCGGTTTGATTATCAACAATGAACTCCTGATCCAGATGGTGGAGGACAGACCACCACTGTGGGACCACACCGACCGCCGCCACGCAGACCATCATGCTACCCGGCTCCTCTGGCTTGAGATATGTGAAGTCATAGTGCCAAATTAGGACAACCTCAATGAAAGTCAACGGGAGGAGTGCTGTAAGTATACAGTATTACTTTGTATAATGCACATGTCTACTTTTCAGTCAAAATTGGTTTTGTGTCTGGTTGAAGTAGGTCACTGCTACCTATAGTGAACATCATTTTTTTATTTTTTTTTATTGTTGTTGTGGCGGGTTCAATCAAATTCTAAACCATTTTTGATGTCTTAAAAAAAAAAAAAAATATATATATATATATATATATATATAATATTAATTTTACATTTTATATTTATTTTTCTTGTGGACAGGGACGACGATCCTGGTTTAGTGGCGGTCAATAACTGACCGCTATAAGAAGGACTATAACAAGGAGGTCAAGCGCCCGAGTGGTTCAAGAGCGAGGCAAAAGTGGCTGCATTAGGTTTTCTATGTCGAACCCTACAGCTGCGAAGGTAAGCTCTAATGTTTATAATAATTATGAATGTTAATCTCCAATCTATGTGTATGGCCCAGGCAGACTGTCATTTCACACTCTGTCTGGGACATCCAAATATAGTTCTCTATTTTTTCATTAATTATTTTCTTTTGTTTCCTTTACAGCACATCTAGCAGTACTCGGACTCACAAGCCTCCTCATGAAGTCCTTCCAGAGGCTGGATGTCACCACCAGACATCTGAGAAGCTCTGACAGACATTTTTCAGAACCTCCTCCTTGAGGTTCCTTTTGTTTTGCTTTCATTTTCTCATCTCGTTAGCTTCTCTCAGCTGTCATGTAGTTGCACTGACTGACTTTGCGGTTTATACAACTTCCTGGAGTGTATGCATGCTGGATGCTACTACTGAGTCTTTTACAGATAAGTTTTGTTCATTCATTTGTATTTTCCTGTTTGCTGGATCCCAGGTGAGCCTGACTCCCTCCGTATCAAGTGTAGGGAGCCGGTGGTCATGTCCCCTCACTATTATATGGTGTTCAGGTGTTATACAGTCAATAAACGAGGATATGCGATCATCTACCATTGAGATTTTTGCATAGGCTGAGCAGTTAGGGAGAGAGCCAGGTCTGTTGCAGGGCTATCCCTTTGGTTCCTTAGTTTTGGATCCAGTCAGTCGGATCTTCATTTTGTGTCTTCTAGTTTTCTGTACACCTTCCGTGACATTATAAACCGCCAAAACCGTCTTAAGCATAAATCCGGTTTCAACCTTGATTGACCGCATGCAGGGTCTTTCACTGGAGGTAGAAGATCTCCGGAAAACTGTCTCTCAGTTTGAGGTGACAGTTTCTGCTTGCGTTCATGGAATTTGTTCTGAGCCTAAAATCTTGCTTCCGGATACGTTCTCCGGGGGTAGTGAGAATTTTGAATTGAAAGATGCATTTGCCTTTCATGAGAGACCTACCTCCTTGGACTCTGCCATGTCTCGGGAAGTTCGTATTGACAGGCGTCTTAGAGAGACAGGAGAGATCACTCCTTGCTGTCATACTCAGTCCAAGGACAGTGCGGCGGTCTCATTCAGTGCACAGGAGTCTCAGTCACTCTCAATCCCTTCTGAGCAGGGGCCCATGCAGCTGGGATTGCTTTCCTCTGACAATAGAGGATTCAGCTCTCATAGGAAGGTTTGTTTCTGTTGTGGAGGTATAAATCATTTGGCAAATGTTTGTCCCTCTGGGAGATTCAGGCAGTTTTTTGAGAGTAATAAAGAAACAAAAAGAAAACAATCCTCTTAAAACATTCCATCTGTTACTATTGGCAAGGTTGATTCGGAAATTGAAGGTTTTCCATTTGCTTGTAGTTCCCGTTTTGTCCTACCTGTCAGGGTGGCGCTAGAGAGCAAGAACATTTTTTGTGGGATTTTTGTAGATAGTGGAGCAGCTGTCAATCTCATTGATAGTCAATTTGCTATAACTCATGGTTTCCAGATATGCACTTTGGGAAAGGATATACCTGTTTTTGCTATTGATTCCGTTCCACTTTCTCAGAAATCGTTAAAGGGCATAGTTCACAATATCCGTTTGATTGTGAGTGATACTGTTGAGGATATGTCATGTTTCGTCCTAAGCGTGTTGCCTACTCCTCTAGTGTTGGGGCTACCCTGGCTCACTAAAAATAACCCCACCATTGATTGGCAAGCAAGGCAAATAAATGGTTGGAGTGACTTTTGCAGAGAGAATTGCAACACGACATCTGTTTCTGAGGTTTCTACTAAGACTGTACCATCTTTTCTCTCTGAATTTTCGGATGTGTTTTCTGAGAGTGGTGTTCAGGACTTGCCCTCTCACAGGGAGTATGATTGCCCTATTAATCTCATCCCAGGCGCCAAGCTGCCTAAATCTCGTTTATACAATCTCTCCCAACCTGAAAGGGTCGCTATGTGTGCTTATATCTCTGAGAGTCTGAGAAAAGGGACACATACGACCCTCAAAGTCACCTGTTGCCGCTGTTTTTTTCTTTGTTAAGAAAAAAGATGGTTCTTTAAGACCATGTCTGGATTTCAGGGAGCTGAACAGTATCACAATTTGTGACCCTTATCCGCTTCCTCTGATCCCGGACCTGTTTAACCAGCTTGTTGGGGCTAAAGTTTTTTCCAAGTTGGATCTAAGAGGGGCATACAACCTGGTCAGGGTCAGAGAAGGAGACAAATGGAAGACGGCCTTCAATACCCCTGAGGGCCATTTTGAGAATTTGGTTATGCCTTTTGGTTTGATGAATGCTAAAGCCGTCTTTCAGCATTTTGTGAACAGCATATTTTTTTTATTTAATAGGGAAATTTGTATTAGTGTATCTAGATGACATTTTGATTTTTTCTCCTGATTTCAAAACTCATAAGGAACACTTACGTCAGGTCTTGCTCATCCTGCAGGAGAATAAATTGTACGCTAAACTAGAAAAATGTGTGTTTGCGGTTCCAGAAATTCAATTTCTGGGGTTTCTTCTCTCCGCTTCTGGTTTTCGCATGGACCCCGAGAAGGTCCGCGCTGTGCTTGAGTGGGAGCTTCCTGAGAATCAGAAGGCGCTGATGCGTTTTTTTGGGCTTTGCCAATTATTACAGGAAGTTTATTTTGAATTATTCCTCTGTTGTTAAACCACTCACTGATTTGACTAGAAAGGGGGTAGATTTTTCCTCCTGGTCGGTAAAGGCGCGTAAGGCCTTTTCTAATATCAAGGAGAGTTTTGCTTCCGCTCCCATCTTGGTACAACATGATATTTCTCTACCCTTCATCGTTGAGGTTGATGCTTCTGAGGTGGGTATGGGTGCGGTCTTGTCTCAAGGTTCCTCTCTTGCCAAATGGCGACTGTGTGCCTTTTTCTCGAATAAACTCTCCTCCGCAGAGAGAAATTACGATGTGGGAGATAGGGAGTTGTTGGCCATCAAGTTGGCTTTTGAGGAATGGCGCCATTGGCTAGAGGGAGCCAGACACCCTATTACCGTGTTTACTGACCATAAGAATCTGGCCTACTTGGAGTCAGCCAAGCGTCTGAACCCGAGACAGGCCAGATGGTCTTTGTTCTTTTCATGTTTTAATTTTGTTGCCACGTTCTGCCCTGGGGTTAAGAATGTGAAGGCGGATGCCCTGTCACGTTGTTTTCTGGGAGGTGGGAATTTTGAAGACCCGGGTCCCATTTTGGCTGAAGGTGTGGTGGTCTCTGCTCTTTATCCTGAATTGGAGGTAGAGGTGCAGGTAGCCCAGTCAGAGGCTCCTGATCTTTGGCCTCCTGGGAGGTTGTTCGTGCCTCTTGCTTTAAGACACACGATTTTTAAGGAGCACCACGATATTGTCCTTGCTGGGCACCCGGGGACAAGAGCCAGAGTGGATCTCATCGCTCGGAGATTCTGGTGGCCGGCGCTTCGTAAGTCGGTTGAGGGTTTTGTGGCAGCCTGCGAGACCTGCGCTTGTGCCAAAGTCCCTCATTCACGGCCATCAGGTCCTCTCCTTCCATTACCCATTCCTTCCCGTCCTTGGACACATCTGTCCATGGACTTCATTACGGACCTGCCTCATTCCTCGGGGAAGACTGTGATTCTGGTGGTGGTGGACCGTTTTAGCAAAATGGTGCATTTCATCCCTTTTCCTGGCTTGCCCAATGCTAAGACGCTGGCGCAGGCATTTATTGATCACATTGTCAAATTGCATGGTATTCCTTCAGACATAGTCTCTGATAGGGGCACACAGTTTGTTTCCAGATTCTGGAAGGCTTTCTGTTCTCGCTTGGGGGTTCGGTTGTCATTCTCTTCTGCTTTCCTCCCGCAGTCGAATGGCCAGACAGAGCGGGTCAATCAGAATCTGGAGACATAGCTGCGCTGTTTTGTTTCGGAGAATCAGGAGGATTGGTGTTCTTTTTTGTTCCTTGCTGAGATTACTTTAACCACTTGCCATCTGGGCCATTTGCCCCCTTCCTGACCAGGCCTAATTTTGCAAAACTGACATATCTCACTTTATTTGGTAATAACTTTGGAACGCCTTTACTTATCCAAGTCATTCAGAGATTGTTTTCTCGTGACACATTGTACTTCATGATAGTCATAAATTTGAGTCAATATATTTCACCTTTATTTATGAAAAAATCACAAATTTACCAAAGATTTTGAAAAATTCAAAATTTGCTAAATTTCAATGTCTCTGCTTTTAAAACAGAAAGTGATACCTCATAAAATATTTATTACTTAACATACCCCATATGTCTACTTTATGTTGGCATCATTTTGGAAATGTCAATTTATTTTTTTTAGGACGTTAGAAGGCTTAGAAGTTTAGAAGCAATCCTTAAAACTTTTAAGAAAATTGCCAAAACCCATTTTTTAAGGTTTAAAGTCACTTTGTGGGGCTTACATAGTAGTTAGCCCCATAAATGACCCCATTGTAGAAACTACACCCCTCAAGTTATTTAAAACCGATTTTACAAACTTTGTTAACCCTTTAGGCGTTCCATAAGAATTAAAGGAAAATGGAGATCACATTTTTTAATTTCACTTTTTGGGCAGATTTTCCATTTTAATCCAATTTTTTCTTTAACACATTGATGGTTAACAGCCAAACAAAACTCAATATTTATTACCCAGATTCTGTTGTTTACAGAAACACCCCACATGTGGTCATAAACTGCTGTATGGGCACACGGCAGGGCGCAGAAGAAAAGGAACTCTACGTGGTTTTTAGATGCCATGTCCCATTTGAAGCCCCCTGATGCACCCTTACGCATCACCCTTAAGAATTGATCCCATTTTGGAAACTAGGGGATAAGGTGCCAGTTTAATTGCTAATATTTTTGGGTACATATGATTTTTTGATCATTCATTATAACACTTTATGGGGCAAAGTGACCAAAAAATGGGTTGTTTTAGCACAGTTTCTATTTATTTATTTTTACAGTGTTCACCTGAGGGGTTCAGTCAAGTGACATTTTTATAGAGCAGATTGTTACGGACGTGGCGATACCTAATATGTATACTTTGTCTTATTTATTAAAGTTTTACACAATAATAGCATTTTTGAAACAAAATAAATTATGTTTTAATGTGTCCATGTTCCGAGAGCTATTTTATTTATTTTTTTTTGAGAGATTTTCTTATGTAGGTCCTCATTTTTTGCGGGATAAGGTGACGGTTTTATTGGTACCATTTAGTGGGACATACGCATTTTTGATCACTTGGTGTTGCACTTTTTGTGATGTAAAGTGACCAAAATTGCTTGTTTTGACCCCGTTTTTTTTTTTACTGTGTTCATTCGAGGGGTTAGGTCATGTAATATTTTTATAGAGCTGGTTTTTACGGACGCGGAAATACCAAATATGTCTATTTTATTTTATTTTTTCTATTTTTAACATTTTTTTTTCCTTACTTGGGGAATTTTTTTTTTACATGTGAAGCCTTTTTTTTATTTTATTTTTTCAACACTTTATTTTATTATTTTACACTTTTCGTCCCCCATAAGGTCATACAAGACCTCTGGGGGACATTTACTTCACTTTTTCTTTTCCACTGTTGATTTCTCCTGTAACTGGGGCTGATATAGTAGCCCCAGTTACAGGAGAAATGCACCCCCCCCCCCCCAGAGAGGCTGTACAGCGTAATACAGCGCTGTACAGCCTCAGTGCAGGGCTGATCGAGGTCTGTGAAAGACCTCACACAGCTCCTGCACTCTCCGGTCCCGGCGGTCACATGACCACCGGGCCGGAACAGGAAGCGCATAGCGCTTCCTGCTCTGCATACACAGCGCTCGGTGAGCGCTGTGTATGCAGCGATCTAGAAGGCAGGGACACCTGGGCACTGTCCCTGCCTTCTCTCTGGGTTGCCCTGCTGTCACTGACAGCGGGCAACACGATCAGCAGCTGCACGATTAGCGTGCAGCTGCAGTTTCTGAACGGACGTTCAGAAACGTCCGTTCAGAAATAGAGATCCACCAATAGGACGTTTATATCCTATGGGCGGACGGGAGGAGGTTAAATAACCGTCGACAGGAGTCCTCTGATAAGTCACCATTTTTTGGTGCATATGGGTTTCATCCGCAGTTTGGGACATTTTCTGGAGAGGGGTCTTCTGGTTTACCTGATGAGGACAGATTCTCCTCGTCTTTGTCATCTATTTGGCAAAAGATTCAGGATAATCTAAAGAGCATGAGTGAGAGATATAAGCGTGTGGCGGAAAAGAGACGCGTGCCTGGTCCGGACCTGAATGTTGGTGATCTGGTGTGGTTGTCTACCAAGAATATCAAATTGAAGGTTCCCTCCTGGAAGTTGGGTCCTAAGTTTATTGGGCCTTACAAAATCTTGTCCGTCATCAATCTTGTTGCCTACCGTCTTGATCTTCCTCAGACTTGGAAGATCCATAATGTTTTTCATAAGTCCTTATTAAAACCTTATGTTCAACCCATTATACCCTCGTCTTTGCCTCCTCCTCCGATTGTGGTTGATGGTAATCTTGAATTTCAGGTCTCTAGGATTGTGGATTCTCGTGTTGTCCGCGGTTCTCTCCAGTACCTCGTTCATTGGGAGGATTATGGTCCTGAGGAGAGGATGTGGGTCCCAGTGATGGACATTAAGGCCACTCGTCTCATCAGGGCTTTCCATAAGTCCCATCCTGAGAAGGTGGGCTCTGAGTGTCCGGAGTCCACTCGTAGAAGGAGGGGTACTGTCACCACCAGACATCTGAGAAGACAGACATTTTTCAGAACCTCCTCATTGAGGTTCCTTTTGTTTTGCTTTCATTTTCTCATCTCGTTAGCCTCTCTCAGCTGTCATGTAGTTGCACTGATTGCATCCCTTTAAATCCCTTCCCATACTGCATCACTTTGTGGTTTATACAACTTCCTGGAGTGTATGCATGCTGGATGCTACTACTGAGTCTTCTACAGATAAGTTTTGTTCATTCATTTGCATTTTCCTGTTTGCTGGATCCCAGGTGACCCTTACTCCCTCCGTATCTAGTGTAGGGAGCCGGTGGTCGTGTCCCCTCACTATTATAGGGTGTTCAGGTGTTATACAGTCGAGGAACGAGGATATGCGATCATCTACCATTGAGATTTTTGCATAGGCTGAGCAGTTAGGGAGAGAGCCAGGTCTGTTGCAGGGCTATCCCTTTGGTTCCTTAGTTTTGGATCCAGTCAGTCGGATCTTCATTTTGTGTCTTCTAGTTTTCTGTGCACCTTCCGTGAACCTGGAGCACCAGAGGCGGTCCCCAAAGAGCCGCCCCCAGCGGGTGACTGTTGTCCCACTGCTGGTGGGACCTCAATGTTCCCCTACCTGTGCCCTCTGGCGACTCAACAATAGCCACAATGGCACCACTTTTTGAGGCATTGATTCATCGCCAGAGGACCGGTAGGAGCCATCAGGCGGAATACGAGGATCTCACAAGGCTCATTTACGAGTCCTTGATGGGATTCACCAATAGAGTTGCCGCTTTGGAGGAGACAGTGTGACGTCTGCAGAATGGGGTGGTTCATATGATGCAGTTGGGTCCGGTGCATCACTATTTGTTATTGTTGCTCCCCATGATGGAACGATTTATGCCCAACCAGCTGTTTGAGGCCCGAAGACAGGTGGACAGTGTCTTGTGGCAAGTACAGCACCGCCCCACATCTATGCCCTATCCCCCATCCTTGCCCTATCCCCCATCCATGCCCTATCCCCCATTAATGCCCTATCCCCCATTAATGCCCTATCCCCATCACAACCTCAATAACCTCTTTCCCAAACTACCCTCCCCTGTTTACAACCTCCTCAGGCTCCATCCCAGCCCCCTCATCCCCATGCCCAATCCACCGAGCACTTTACTCAACACTTTTCTCAATCTCCTCCTCATTACTTTCCTGCTACCAGTTTCAACACTCCTTCTACTCATGCTCGGTCAACTCCTTCCCCTGCTCCCCCATTCAGATTGCATACTCCCTCTGTTGTGCTTGCCCCAACACAATACAGTCAGGTCCATAAATATTGGGACATCGACACAATTCTAAAGTTTTTGGCTCTACACACCACCACAATGGATTTGAAATAAAACAAACAAGATGTGCTTTAACTGCAGACGGTCAGCTTTAATTGGAGGGTATTTACATCCGAATCAGGTGAACAGTGTAGGAATTACAACAGTTAGCATATGTGCCTCCCACTTGTTAAGGGACCAAAAGTAATGGGACAGAATAATAATCATAACTCAAACTTTCACTTTTTAATACTTGGTTTCAAATTCTTTGCAGTCAATTACACCATGTAGTCTGGAGCGCATAGACATCACCAGACGCTGGGTTTCATCCCTGGTGATGCTCTACCAGGCCTCTACTGCAACTGTCTTCAGTTCCTGCTTGTTATTGGGGCATTTACCTTTCAGTTTTGTCTTCAGCAAGTGAAATGCATGCTCAATCGGATTCAGGTCAGGTGATTGACTTGCTATTGCAAACATTCCACTTCTTTCCCTTAAAAAACTCTTTGGTTGCTTTTGCAGTATGCTTTGGGTCATTGTCCATCTGCACTGTGAAGCGCCGCCCTGAAGCATATGAGCAGATAATATTGCCCGAAACACCTCAGAATTCATCCTGCTGCTTTTGTCAGCAGTCACATCATCAATAAATACAAGAGAAGCATTTCAATTGGCAGCCATACATGCCCACGCCATGACACTACTACCACCATGCTTTACTGAAAAGGATAGTATGCTTAGGATCATGAGCAGTTCCTTTCCTTCTCCATACTCTTCTCTCCCCATCACTCTGGTACAAGTGGATCTTGGTCTCATCCAAATAAGACATGGTGTAAAAAAAAAAACAGTCCAGCAAAATCTGCCTTCCAAAACCATACGGCACACCTTTCCCTCTAAGCCCTACTGTGTGCCCGTACAGTAGTTTACGGCCACAAATGGGGTGTTGCTGTAAACGGCAGAGTCAGGGCAATAAAGATACAGTCTTGTTTGGCTGTTAACCTTTGCTTTGTTAGTGGGAAAAAATGGATTAAAATGGAAAATCTGCCCAAAAATTTAAATTCTCAAATTTAACTCCATTTGCCAATAACTCTTGTGCAACACCTAAAGGGTTAACAAAGTTTGTAAAATCAGTTTTGAATGCTTGAGGGTGTAGTTTCTTAGGTGGGTCACTTTTATGGAGTTTCTACTCTAGGGGTGCATCAGGGGGGCTTCAAATGGGATATGGTGTCAAAAAAACCAGTCTAGCAAAATCTGCCTTCCAAAAACCAAACGGCGCACCTTTCACTCTACGCCCCGCTGTGTCGCCATACAGTAGTTTACGGCCACGTATGGAGCCTTCTTCAAAAAGACGCTGTACAAAGCTCTCCAACCCCTGCAAAAGGACATCTCAGACATCAAAACTGAGGTAAAGCAAATTGGGGGACAAGTACTCGCACTAGAATAGACCCAAACGGCCCTAGTTAATCATAGTGAGGCCATGTGTAAGGTCCTGCAGGACCACAACTCGTACCTTTCCTCCACTCTCCTCCTCCTGAAAGACCAGGAAAATAGGAGCAGACGGAAAAATGTCGGCATCAGAGGCATGCCAGAAGACTTCCCCCTTGGAGAGATCTCAAGTGTCGTTACCGCCATTTTTGCCTCCCTTGTGGGAGAAGGCCTCACAGATAAAAATCGAGCGGGCCCACAGAGCCTTACGGCCGAAACCACCTGAAAACGGCCCACATAGAGACATAATATGCGGCCTACTAAATTATCTAGATACGGCCTCTCTTCTACGTGCTGCGAGAGATACTAAAGACATCTCCTATAACGGGGTGCAAATACAACTATTTCAGGACCTTGCCTCCAGTACACTGGCAAAACACAGAGACCTAAAACCCTTCACGGATGCCCTCCGGGCGCAAAAACTCCCAGTACATTGGTTGTTCCCCTTTGGCCTGGCTACCTCTAAAGCAGGGCAGCAAATTGTGATCAGAATGCCACAGGACTTAACAGCAGCTTGGGAAAAGCTTGATATTGCACCAGTGGAGGTTCAGCCGTGGATGCCTGTGCCTGAGGAACTTCAAATTCCGGACCTGCCTGTGATTCAAGCGTGGCAAGTGGTCAAGAAACCTAAGTTTCCAAAACATAGGAAGAACACCTTAAGGTCGACTGGAGTCTACCTTATCTACACCTTTAAAGTCGCCTTTATCCTTCTACACCAGATGCAACATTAATGGGTCAAATGGCGACCCTATAACTGTTTTCTCAGCAGTTCAGTTATATATTATCACTGCAGGTCGTATACTCACCTTGATATGGTTGGCATTATGTTTATGTCTCTCAGGTCACCAGACCATTATTCTTTTAGTGGATGGTAACATCGAAACTGCATCTATAGTTCACTTCTTTCCAATAAGTTTTAAAATACTTTTATATTGCTTTTCACCTTATAAGATTGTCACAACCAGACAGCTGAGAAGCTCTGACAGAAGCCTTTCAGAACCTCCTCTTTGAGTTTTCTTTGTTTTGAATTTCAGTTCCTCATCTCGTTAGCCTCTCTCAGCTGTCATGTAGTTGGACTGATTGCATTCCTTTAAATTCCTCCCCATAATGCATTAGTGTGCGGCTTATACAACTTCCTGGAGTGTGTGTGCATGCTGATCCTATTTTCCAGCCTTCTACAAGATAAGTGCTGCACATTTATTTGTGTTTTTCTGTTTGCTGGATCCCAGGTGACCCTGACTCCCTCCGTGTCTAGTGTAGTCGTGTCCCCTCACTATTGTAGGGTGTTCAGGTGGTATATAGTCGAGGTACGCGGATATGCGATCATCCACCATTGGGATTTTCGCATAGGCTGAGCAGTCAGGGAGAGTGCCAGGTCTTATGCAGGGGTCTCCCTTTTGTTCCTTAGTTTTGGATCCAGTGCGTCATATATTCATTTTGCATTATCTTGTTTCCTGTACACCTTCCGTGACAAAGATCTATTGAGATCTCCTTGTTTGAACCCGTTATACAACACTATGTGCAATTCTAGCTGTTCACAAAAAAGCCGCTAGTCTTGCTGAAAATGACTTTTCTCTCCTCCCAGCGGGGGTGTTGTGCTCCTACGGGCCGAACCCATCCTCCTCTTCTACACTCTGGAGGTGACATGGTCGGGCTCATTGAAGCACAAGCACCTCGGTTAAGGGCTATATCATTTACCACTACCAATTCCCTGTTTGTTACTTTTGTTACTATTGTTTGTTGTGAAAATTGGTTCACACTAGTTACCAAACTTAATAGGCTCGCAGGGGGCAGCAATATATACTTCTTTTACAGGGGTTATGGCTAACCTAACTGTATGGTCCCATAATGTGAACGGCCTGAATATTCCCCAAAAGAGGAAACAGATTTTCAACCTGCTACTTAAACAGAAAGCAGATATAGTCTTGTGGCAGGAGACGCATTTCCGCCATAGCCATATACCTTTTCTATCCACATCCAAATACTCACAATGGTTCCATGCCACACACTCATCTGCTTCTAGAGGGGTATCTATAGCCAGCAGCTCTTCCATCCCTTTTTGGTCTTGTCAAATCCTAAATTGACCCTGGGGGCCGTTTGCTCATTATTCAGGGCACGATTTTTTATTAAAAACTACTATAGCTAACGTATATGCGCCTAATTCACACCAAGTCCCTTGGTTACTTGGGACGCTCAAGACGATTAGGGTTTATATTCAAGGTATGCTGATAGAAGGAGGTGACCTAAATATTTCCTTGGACACCCCATTCCAGGGATCTTGCCAAATTCCTAGGAAACAAATGGTGAAATTAATGATGGCATTGGCGAAGATGCGTCTGGTTGATGTATGGAGAACTATTCATCCCACTGATAGGGATTACACATTTTTCTAACATGTTCACAACTCATACAGCCACATTGATTATTTATTCTTACCCGACTCCCATATGCCATTGGTGAAAAGTGCAGATATTGGAAACTTAGTTATATCAGATCACGCACCTGTCACATTGTCACTCTCTCTCCAATGTCTCCCGTATAAAACATGGTCGTGGAGGTTGAATACTACGCTTCTTGAAACGCAGACACACCTAAAGGCATGGGAGAAAAATTAGAAAACTATTTCAAAACTAATACCTCACCGTAAACATTCACACCAATACTTTGGGAGGCCCACAAGGGATTGATGTTGTTACTCTCCCAGATTTAAACAAAAATTGCATAAATTAACACAATCTGATGTACATAAGGAGGCATTGATCACACTCAGACGTAAGGTCAAGGATCTCCATAACATTAAAGAGGCTTAAACTCTCTTACGACTGAATAGTAGAATATACGAGCATGGCAACAAAGGCAACAAAATGATGACTCACCTAATTAAAAAGAGGAGGGAAAAAACCTTTGTTTCATCAATAAGGTCCAGTCCATCTTTGAGAGTCACCTCTACCCCTCTCATTGCTAAAACCTTCCAGACATTCTATACAATATTATATAATCTCCGTTCATCAGTTCCTAACTTACAAGACAAACCATATGCAACTCTCCTGGCAGAAGTCTTATATTCAATTAAATATCCCACATTATCTGGGGAAGAGCAACAGCAACTCCTTAAAACCTTTACCATATCTGAAGTGAAAAAAGTCCTCAGATCCATCCCTATAGGGAAGAGCCCTGGTCCGGGTGGACTCCCAATTGTCTACTATAAGAAACTCAAACAGGTTTTACTTCCCCACTTCACGGACCTCTGCAACTCACTGTTGAGGGGGTCGTCTCTAGCTCCCCAGGTCTTGAGGGCACATATAGCAATCTTACACAAAGAAGGGAAAGACCCTGAGGACTGTGGGAACTACAGACCCATTTCTTTACTCAATTGCGACTTGAAATGGTGGTCAAAATTACAGACATACAGGATATCCCCTCTGTTACACAAACTGGTTGACCCTGAGCATATAAGGTTTGTTCCTGGGAGAGAAGGGAAACACAATATACACCTATGTTGCTATTGGGTACTGATGCAGAGAAGGCATTTGACAGGGTCAACTGGGACTTTATGAAAGCTACATTGATGAAATTTGGTTTCCCTCCTGTTTTTGTCACAGCTATTTTCTCACTATACACATATCCAACGCCGCAAGTACTGGTAAATGGAACCCTGTCGGATGCCTTCCCCATAAGGAGTAGGACTAGGCAAGGTTCTCCCCTCTCCACTTCTCTATTCATTTTATGCTTAGAGATGCTCCTCCTAAAAATCTGACAGTCTTATAAAATACATGGAATCACCCTTGGTCAGTAACACTATAGGTCTACAGCCTTTGCAGACGACCTATTAATTATAATATCCAACCCAACTGAGGCCATCCCCATTATTATGTCCACATTTAGCCAGTACAGTGTGCTCTCTAATTTCAAGATCAACTTTTACAAATCAGACGCCCTTTCGATTAACATTCCACCCCCCATTTTAGCCCCACTCAAACGCTCTTCTCCTTTTAAATGGCCCCCAACTGCCATTAAGTATGCCGACTTGAGCCTGCTGTTTAAACTTAATTACACTCCAGTACTATCCAAAGTTAGATCCTTTATGTCCTCTCTAAGAGTGCCATACATGTCATGGTTTGGTAGGAAAAACTTATTGTCCACGTGTCACGGAAGGTGTACAGGAAACAAGACAATTCAAAATGAATATATGACTCACTGGATCCAAAACTAAGGAACAAAAGGGAGACCCCTGCACAAGACCTGGCACTCTCCCTGACTGCTCAGCCTATGCGAACACCCCAATGGTGGATGATCGAATATCCTCGTACCTCGACTATATAACACCTGAACACCGTACAATAGTGAGGGGACACGACCACCGGCTCCCTACACTAGACACGGGGGGAGTCAGGGTCACCTGGGATCCAGCAAACAGAAAATCACAAATGAATGTACAACACTTATCTTGTAGAAGACTGGGAAATAGGATCAGCATGCACACACACTCCAGGAAGTTGTATAAACCGCACACTAATGCATTATGGGGAGGAATTTAAAGGAATGCAATCAGTCCAACTACAAGACAGCTGAGAGATGCTAATGAGATGAGGAACTGAAAACCAAAACAAAGAAAGCTCAAGGAGGAGGTTCTGAAAGGCATCTGTCAGAGCTTCTCAGATGTCTGGTTGTGACACCGCATTTGTACTACCTCAACTTCTATATGTACTACAAGCTATCCCGATACATTACTGTCCTCCTATTGTGCTCAAATTAAAAGCCTATTCACATCCTTCTTATGGAAAGACAGAAGACCTAGATTAGCCTTCCCACTTTTAACCCAAAAGAAGGATAAAGGAGGTATCTCTCTGCCTGATATATCAATATATTATAAGGCTATCCAGCTATCCAGATCAGCACTCCTAGCCAATGACCAATTGGAGGCCCCATATTTAGATATAGAAAGAACTCTAATGGGAGTACATATACATGCTCTTCTGTGGTTGCATGAGGTTCCACTCTGTCTCTGCCCTAAGATGTGCATTCTAACAAAGAGTATGCGCAACATTTATCGAAACTCCCCAGCCTCACCTCAAAATGGAAGTAAAGTGTCAAAACTGGTTTCACTTAGTGTGCTACCTTACCTCTTTAACAATATGGGAGGCGGGGATAAGAGTTGGTGGCACTCCCTAGGGGGAACAAAGATAGGTGAGATGACAGAAACCAATTGTATACTCTCCTTGGAAAATATTCACATTAAACTAGAAAGAGACCTCTCAACTCAGATACAAATTTGGGATTTTAACAATATATGTAAGAAATACGAAAAAACTACCTCCTCAACATTCCTAGATCCCACATGGCTGGAAAATTGCACAGCCCTTCCCTCGCCACTGAAAAAAATCATTATCAGTCAACTATAACAATCTATTGAATCAAACTAGAGTCTCAAAACCCTATTACTTATGTCACTGGGAAAGAGACTTAGGGAAATGTTTCTCTGACATTGAATCTAACTATATCCTTTCCCCCACAAAAGGATTTTCTACCTGCATTCAATATCAAGAAAACTCCTATAAAACCATCACTAGATGGTATAAGACACCAGCTTATCTAGCTTCTATTGGGGTCTCTCCTTGATCCCAAACTAAGAAGCATATAGGTGAGCCCTGTAAAAACCTAAGAGCTCTCCCTGACTGCTATGCCCATTTAAAGGTCTTTATGGTAGATAATTGCATGCCCACATACCTAAGTCTGTGTGACACCTGAAAACCCTATAATAGTGAGGGGACATGACCACTGGCTCCCTGCACTTAATAAGGACGGAGACAGGGTCACCTAGAATCAAGCCAGCAAGTAAACACAATAAAGTAAAGGACTTATCTGAACAAACAGCAGACACCAGCAATGACCACTTCATCCAGGAAGTAATATAAACCACAAAGTGAGGCAGTATGGGAGGGAATATAAATGAAAAGGGTTAGTCTGAATAAGTGGCACCTGGCAGATGGAAAGGAGATGAGAAAGTGAAACCAAAACAAAGAACATCATACAAGAGTTAGAGAAGAACGTCTGCCAGACCTTCTCCCAGGACTGGCGGTGACACCACTATTATCACAATATTGGAGGGATGTAGAGAACTCCATCAACTCCATCTGCTCTACCTCTATTAAACTTACTCCCGAGCTGATATTGCTTTGGCTGCCAACCCCCACCTTTCAACGTACTAAAGAAAACCTTTTCACGCATATGATTACAACAGCAAAACTACTCATCCCTTCTAATTGGAGAGATACTTCACCTCCAAACATAAAAATGTGGTTTAATAAAATTCATCAGCTTCATAGAATGGAAGAACTGTTAGGTTGGGTCCATAGTAACAGACTCAAATATCTTGAGGTATGGCAACCCTGGAGGCAAGCTCAGATTGTGAGGGATACAGACACTCTAGGTCAGGTTGAAGAACAAGACCTTCAAGAGAGCATTTGTTCAACCTAAGGAGTAGGGATCACTACTCGCTCTCGTAACCAATACGTTAACTCGGTTCACCATCACTATTTATGGGAAATGAATATCCATACTTATCTATGCATACTTATTTATACCTTCTTACCACTTCATAAGTAGACCCCCTTTATGAGGTTTATCGATCCTCTGCTGCTTGGGAGCCTTGTCTTTTCCACCTTTATGTTTATTTTATATTTTATGTTCATGCTCATTAAGATGTGCTTATATACATACATTGCTCTGTCTTATGTCATGATGTAATGATACCTTATAATTATACATGCCATGTATATTTCTTCTTGAAATAATAAAAAGAGATTATACAAAAAAAAAAGTATGTGTTGCTCCTCTAGTGAGGGCAGATTTAACCTCACACTCCATAAAAGGCCTGATAAAATCTACCAGTGCCAGTGGAGCAACACAAGTATGTGTCGCTCCTCTAGCGTGGGCAGATGTAACCTCACTCTCCATAACAGGATGGATATAATCTACCAGTGCCTGTGTAGCAACACAAGTATGTGTCGCTCCTCTAGCGTGGGCCGTTTAACCTCACTCTCCATAACAGGCCTAATAAAATCTACCAGCGCCAGTGGAGCGGCACAAGTATGTGTTGCTCCTCTAGCGAGGGCCGATTTAACATCACTCTCCATAACAGGCCTGATAAAATCTACCAGCACCAGTGTAGCGACACAAGTATGTGTTGCTCCTTTAGCGTGGGCAGATTTAACCTCACTCTCTATAACAGGCCTGATCAAATCTACCAGCGCCAGTGGAGCGACACAAGTATGTGTCGCTCCTCTAGCATGGGCAGATTTAACCTCACTTTCTATACGTTGAATTTTTTTTTTTTTTTATTGAACCAAAAATCCAATTGAAAACAAAAAAACACACTGTAACCACCAACAAACAGGCAAACATATAGAAATTAAAGTTCTTTTGAAAATGAATCACAAAATCTTTATACAAATTGGTCCTGCCAGTCCACCCTTTCTGCTTCAGAGCAAAAATAATCTGCAAAACAGTCTCTCATCCGTGAAACTGCTACACTTGACCGAGGTCCAAAACTTTGAATGCTTGCCATCTCGCTGTCCTCCGGTATCGGTTCCAAATTGAGTGGTTCTTTTTTAAGGAAGTAGTTGTGTAACGCCACAGCAGACTTTACAACCGCGTCGACCGATTCAACCTTCATATGAATTGGTTTAGTGAAAATCCTCAATTTTGCTGCCAAAATTCCAAATGTGCATTCAACCATTTTTCGAGTCCTGGTCAAGCAGTAGTTGTATGTGCGTTTTTTTTAAATCGAATCCACACATTTGGGAGGCCTCATCACCAACCAATACAAACGGCATGGGTGGGGCATTAGTACCTGGCAGTGGTTGAGGCAAAGGAAAATCAAATTGTCTGTTATATAGACTACGGCCCATATAAGAATTTTTAAATACCATTGAATCGTTGGTGCGTCCATAGGCCCCTATGTCGACGGCAACAAAACGATATTGTGCATCTGCGATGGCCATTTGGATTATCAAAAAATATTTCTTGTAGTTGTAAAACTCTGATCCGGTTCCTTGGGGCTTGATAATCCAAATATGTTTCCCGTCTAACGCACCTATGCAGTTGGGAAACTGACAAATGTCCCCAAATTTTTCAGCTATTTCTGTCCAATGCTGTCTAGTTGGATGGGGAATAAATTCATCCTGCAGTTGTTCCCACATAACACGGCATGTCTCCATCACAATTATGGAGACAGTTGATATGCCAAGGCGAAATTGAAAATGGAGTGAGCTGAAACTTTCTCCACTTAACAGAAACCTAAAAAAAAATAAAAGAAATTGAGTATTAAAAATATTTTCTAAAAACATCTGTAACGGCACCGTTTCAGCAGACAAGGGGTTAAAATCCGTTCAGGCGATATGCCCCTTTCCGAGAGACAGGCACAGCTACTGCAGAACACCAACCTCCCGAACTGGATACAAAATAGCACTCCAAACTGGAACCTCGCAAATAGCTGTCAGCAGGCGAACAGGAAAAGCATTCAGTCGGCTTACACTCCTGGCAATCAGTCTCCAACAGCATACAGGGAATCCCCCCAATAACGAGACAAGGCTCCGTCTTGAGGGTCAGCAGTGCTCTGACTGTACTTCAAGTACAGCCTCTTTTATTGATAAAAACCAAACATAGTACTGCCCACAGGGTTTTGAAATCCAACCAATCAGTAATTCACAACACACACAATGTAAATACAGCAACCAATCGTTCCCGCCCCCCTAGAGGACCAGAAGGGAGACTGCGACACAGAACAGATACAACATATCCCCACAATGCATCATGGTTTCCTCCTCTCTGCCTGGGAGACGACCGAAGACAATCCAATTATCTCTCAGGACAAAGGGGAGATCACCAATACACATGTGGAGACAACAGGACAGGAATCACCACCCAAACACACAATGGCACACCCCCACAGCAAACACAGACATTTAACATATCCCCAGATAGCTCAAGTCTGAGTGCATATCATTAGGTGGCACTCAGAATACATGAATACAATAATATTAGCTATCTGGGTGCCCTCACATAACATACAATTTAACCGAACGCATAATAACATAAAATACAATTCTACAGACAGATTTAAGCTGTGCGGCCGGTCTGTTTTCTCCTTTAAAGTTACTATGGGCCATAATCCTGAGGCAAGAGGCTTTTAAACAGCCCTCTCCAAAACCCAGTGGCGAGGTTGATTTCGCCACAACATCATTTACAAGGTACAGTGGGATGCGAAAGTTTGGGAAACCTTGTTAATCGTCATGATTTTCCTGTATAAATCGTTGGTTGTTACGATAAAAAATGTCAGTTAAATATATCATATAGGAGACACACACAGTGATATTTGAGAAGTTTATTGGATTTACAGAAAGTATGCTATAATTGTTTAAACAAAATTAGGCAGGTGCATAAATTTGGGCACTGTTGTCATTTTATTGATTCCAAAACCTTTAAAACTAATTATTGGAACTCAAATGTGTTTTGTAAGCTCAGTGACCCCTGACCTACATACACAGGTGAATCCAATTAGGAGAAAGAGTATTTAAGGGGGTCAATTGTAAGTTTCCCTCCTCTTTTAATTTTCTCTGAAGGGTAGCAACATGGGGGTCTCAAAACAACTCTCAAATGACCTGAAGACAAAGATTGTTCACCATTATGGTTTAGGGGAAGGATACTGAAAGCTGTCTCAGAGATTTCAGCTGTCTGTTTCCACAGTTAGGAACATATAGAGGAAATGGAAGACCACAGGCTCAGTTCAAGTTAAGGCTCAAAGTGGCAGACCAAGAAAAATCTTGGATAGACAGAAGCAAGGAATGGTGAGAACAGTCAGCGTCAACCCACAGACCAGCACCAAAGACCTACAACATCATCTTGCTGCAGATGGAGTCACTGTGCATCGTTCAACCATTCGGCGCACTTTACACAAGGAGATGCTGTATGCGAGAGTGATGCAGAAGAAGCCTTTTCTCCGCCCACAGCACAAAAAGTGCTGCTAGAGGTGGGCTAAAGCACATTTGGACAAGCCAGCTTCATTTTGGAATAAGGTGCTGTGGACTGGTGAAACTAAAATTGAGTTATTTGGCCATAACAAGGGGCGTTATGCATGGAGGAAAAAGAACACAGCATTCCAAGAAAACCCCCTGCTACCTACAGTAAAATATGGTGGTGGTTCCATCATGCTGTGGAGCTGTGTGGCCAGTGCAGGGACTGAGAATCTTGTCAAAGTTGAGGGACGCATGGATTCCACTCAGTATCAGCAGATTCTGGAGACCAATCTCCAGGAATCAGTGACAAAGCTGAATCTGCGCCAGGGCTGGATCTTTCAACAAGACAATGACCCTAAACACTGCTCAAAATCCACTAAGCCATTTATGCAGAGGAACAAGTACAACGTTCTGGAATGGCCATCTCAGTCCCCAGACCTGAATATAATTGAAAATCTGTGGTGTGACTTAAAGAGAGCTGTCCATGCTCAGAAGCCATCAAACCTGAATGAACTAAAGATGTTTTGTAAAGAGGAATGGTCCAAAATACCTTCAACCAGAATCCAGACTCTCATTGGAACCTACAGGAAGCGTTTAGAGGCTGTAATTTCTGCAAAAGGAGGATCTACTAAATATTGATTTCATTTCTTTTTTGTGGTGCCCAAATTTATGCACCTGCCTAATTTTGTTCAAACAATTATCGCACACTTTCTGTAAATCCAATAAACTTCATTTCACTTCTCAAATATCACTGTGTGTGTCTCCAATATGATATATTTAACTGACATTTTTTATTGTAACAACCAACGATTTATGCAGGAAAATCATGACGATTAACAAGGTTGCCCAAACTTTCGCAACCCACTGTATATCAATCGGACGCAATTCTATGGGACCTTATTTCCATATTTTTGTTTGGTCAAGATTTTTTATGTGGCAAATATAATTTGTTAGAAAAAAAACCGATAAAGGTTTCTTCTCCATGGTGACCGATATTGATCACAATTCATTCTACATCGTTAATGACCATTATATGGATTAAAACTTTAACATACAAGATGTAGAAGTCAAAATAATAATGCTGAGCATCAATTGTGGCCGAAATGATGCACTTGTACAGTGATGCCAGAATAACAGAGCAAATTTGGGTTAAAAAAGATTTATGGTTTCACACTACCTAAAATATAATCTTTAAAAAATGTATACAGAAAATAATTTGTACTATATACAGGTCCTTCTAAAAAAAAATAGCATATTGTGATAAAGTTCATTATTTTCTGTAATGTACTGATAAACATTAGACTTTCATATATTTTAGATTCATTACACACCAACTGAAGTAGTTCAAGCCTTTTATTGTTTTAATATTGATGATTTTGGCATACAGCTCATGAAAACCCAAAATTCCTATCTAAAAAAATTTGCATATTTCATCCGACCAATAAAAGAAAAGTGTTTTTAATACAAAAAAAAGTCAACCTTCAAATAATTATGTTCAGTTATGCACTCAATACTTGGTGGGAATCCTTTTGCGGAAATGACTGCTTCAATGCGGCGTGGCATGGAGGCAATCAGCCTGTGGCACTGCTGAGGTGTTATGGAGGCCCAGGATGCTTCGATAACGGCCTTAAGCTCATCCAGAGTGTTGGGTCTTGCGTCTCTCAACTTTCTCTTCCCAATATCCCACAGATTATCTATGGGGTTTAGGTCAGGAGAGTAGGCAGGCCAATTGAGCACAGTAATACCATGGTCAGTAAACCATTTACCAGTGGTTTTGGCACTGTGAGCAGGTGACAGGTCGTGCTGAAAAATGAAATCTTCATCTCCATAAAGCTTTTCAGCAGAAGGAAGCATGAAGTGCTCCAAAATCTCCTGATAGCTAGCTGCATTGACCCTGCCCTTGATAAAAAGCAGTGGACCAACACCAGCAGCTGACATGGCACCCCAGACCATCACTGACTGTGGGTACTTGACACTGGACTTCAGGCATTTTGGCATTTCCCTCTCCCCAGTATTCCTCCAGACTCTGGCACCTTGATTTCCGAATGACATGCGAAATTTGCTTCCATCCGAAAAAAGTACTTTGGACCACTGAGCAACAGTCCAGTGCTGCTTCTCTGTAGCCCAGGTCAGGCGCTTCTGCTCCTGTTTCTGGTTCAAAAGTGGCTTTACCTGGGGAATGCGGCACCTGTAGCCCATTTCCTGCACACGACTGTACACGGTGGCTCTGGATGTTTCTACTCCAGACTGAGTCCACTGCTTCCGCAGGTCCCCCAAGGTCTGGAATCGGTCCTTCACCACAATCTTCCTCAGGGTCCGGTCACCTCTTCTCGTGTTGTACAGCGTTTTCTGCCACACTTTTTCCTTCCCACAGACTTCCCACTGAGGTGCCTTGATACAGCACTCTGGGAACAGCCTATTCGTTCAGAAATTTCTTTCTGTGTCTTACCCTCTTGCTTGAGGGTGCCAATGATGGCCTTCTGGACAGCAGTCAGGTCGGCAGTCTTACCCATGATTGCGGTTTTGAGTAATGAACCAGGCTGGGAGTTTTTAAAAGCCTCAGGAATCTTTTGCAGGTGTTTAGAGTTAATTCGTTGATTCAGATGATTAGGTTAATAGCTTGTTTAGAGAATCTTTTTATGATATGCTAATTTTTTTGATAGGAATTTAGGGTTTTCATGAGCTGTATGCCAAAATCATCAATATTAAAACAATAAAAGGCTTGAACTACTTCAGTTGTGTGTAATGAATCTAAAATATATGAAAGTCTAATGTTTATCAGTACATTACAGAAAATAATGAACTTTTTTTTGAAGGACCTGTATAATAAGTATGTACTTTACCAGTCAGCAATAGCCGTTCTGCTGGGGAAACACAGCGGCGGAAAGTGGTGTCTTGTCTTTGAATGTGAGGTGACACACGTTGTAACAGATGATCAAAACTTTCTACGGTCATCCGTAAGTAATTAAATAATTTGTCACGATAATCCCTCAATTCAGGAAACAGAGTTTCAAAAACTCCCCTTCTTATTCTTGCAGAGATTATTGGATGCACCCCATAGTGGCGCTTACGACACCATCTGTCTCGAAGACGTCTTCTCCAGCGTGAAACCAGAATTAGAGCCTGAAATCCAAAGCGAATATGGTCCAGCATCATCTTTGCAATCTGCAGAAGGAACTTCTAAGTTGTAAGTGACCTTCTGTAGTATTTGCTTAACAGATTGCATCTTTTTATCTAAAAAAATTGAATACCGATCCGTCTTTCCGTTTAAAAACGGAAAAAACGGAACAGATGGATCCGCTATTACGCTATTACGACGGATCCGGCAGACGGATCCATCAAAAACTGTCTACGGTATGAAACGTATTGACGGATCCGGCATGAATTTCCTTTCGACGGAACGACAGATCCGTTGCACAAAAAATGTCCGGTAATGTTCATTTTGCTGGATCCGGCAGGCAATTCTGGCGACGGAACTGCTTGCCGGATCACTCTGCCACAAGTGTGAAAATAGCTTTACTATGAGACATAATTTTACACCAGAATTTTAAGCTCTATCTCCTTTTCAAGCATGTAGGAAGAAAATAAAGAAGCCTTAGCTGTGCTAAATTGTGACAATGTGTAATTAGTAACTGGGGTATTATTTTGAAAGATTTACCCTTCTACACTTTGTAATATCAGCATAGGTGTCAGAAGTAGAGATGTCCCGAACTAATCGTCGGCGAACAGTTCCCGGCGAACATTGCTCGTTCGCGTTCGCAGCGGCGGGCGAACATATGCAATGTTCAGTCCCCCCCTATTTGTGATCATTGAGCAAACTTTGACCCTGTACCTCACATAGCAGATACATTCTAACAAATCAGCAGCATAACCTCCCTCCCAGACCCTCCCACCTCCTAGCAAAAAGCAAGGACAGCAGGGACAGTGCAGCTGCTGCTGATTTAATAGGGAAATCGATAGCTAGGCCAGTGTATTCAGTGTCCACTCCAGAACTGAAAGCCTCATCTGATCTGCTGTAAGGACAGCGTCCTGACAGCACTCCAAAAAGCCCTTTTTAGGGCTAGTACATCAGTCTGCTTTTTTTTTTCTCTGTAATCTAATTGCAGTTGCCTGCCAGCGTGTGTCAGACCCACAGCGTATACTGTGCCCAGTACTGCTAGTGCCCAGTGTCACCACTCATATCTGGTGTCACAGTAGCTTGCATTTAAAAAAAAAAACTTTTTTCACTGTAATATCTTTGCAGTTGCCTGCAAGCGTGTGTGTCAGGTTGACAGCTTGTACTGTGCCCACTAGTGCCAGTGCCTAGTGCCACCACTCATATCTGGGTCACAGTAGCTAGCATAAAAAAAAGCAAAAAAAATGTTTTCACTGTAATATAATTGCAGTTGTCTGCAAGCGTTTGTGTCAGGCCTACAGCGTGTACTGTGCCAACCACTGCCAGTGCCCAGTGCCACCACTCATATCTGGTGTCACAGTAGATTACATTTAAAAAAACAACAATTTTTTGACTGATATATAACTGCAGTTGCCTGCAAGCGTGTGTGTTTCAGACCTACAGCGTGTACTGTGCCCACTAATGCCAGTGCCCATTGCCACCACTCATATCTGGTGTCACAGTAGATTACATTTAAAAAAACAACAACTTTTTTTACTGTAATATAATTGCAGTTGCCTGCAAGTGTGTGTGTCAGGCCTACAGCGTGTACTGTGCCCACTAATGCCAGTGCCCATTGCCACCACTCATATCTGGTGTCACAGTAGATTACATAAAAAAAAACAAAAAAAAACTTTTTTTACTGTAATATAATTGCAGTTGCCTGCAAGCGTGTGTGTCAGGCCTACAGCGTGTACTGTGCCCACTACTGCCAGTGCCACCACTCATAACTGGGTCACAGTAGCTAGCATAAAAAAAAAAATATATTCTTTCACTGTAATATAATTGCAGTTGTCTGCAAGCATGTGTGTCAGGCAGGGGCGTAGCGTGGGGGGGGCCAGGGGGGCCGTTGCCCCGGGCGCCAAATTGTAGGGGGCGCCAGGCAGAAGGCAGTAAAATGAGGGTGATGGAAGCCTATGGCTCCCATCCCCTCCGTTCCGCCTGGCATCAAGCTTTAAAACGCAGTAGAGCGGCGCAGGAGTCCAGGAGATCGTGATTATATGACCGTGACCTCCTGCGCCGGGTCTCGCGAGATGACGCGATGACGCGGCGCAGGAGGCCACGGTGATGTGTTCCTGACTGCCTGCGCCGGATCTCGCGAGATGACGCGATGACGCGGCGCAGGAGGCCACGGTGATGTGTTCCTGACTGCCTGCGCCGGATCTCGCGAGATGACGCGATGACGCGGCGCAGGAGGCCACGGTGATGTGTTCCTGACTGCCTGCGCCGGGACGCCCAAGCAAAGACTGCAAGAGGTGATGAAGAGAGGTGAGTACTTTTTTTTTTTTTTATGTAAGTACTGGGGGCCATACTGGGGGCACTATGGAGGTGGCCAGTATATTTAAAGAATGGGTACCGTTTTATATTATACAGAGGGGCCATGATACATTATACAGAAGGCCATTATATATTATAGTTATACAGAGGGGGCCATAATAAATAATAATTATACAAAGGAGCCATTATATATTATACAGAGGGGCCATTATAATAATACAGAGGGGCCATTATATATTATAATAATACAGAGGGGCCATTATATATTATAATAATACAGAGGGGCCATTATATATTAGAATTATACAAGGGGGCCATAATATATAATAATTATACAGAGGGCCCATTATTAATAGCCTCTCTGTATAACTATAATATATAATGGCCCCTCTGTAATATTAGGATATATAATGGCCCCTCTGTATTATTATAATATATAATGGCCCCTCTGTATAATATATAATGGCTCCTTTGTATAATTATTATTTATTATGGCCCCTTCTGTATAACTATAATATATAATGGCCCCTCTGTATTATTATAATATATAATGGCCCCTCTGTATTATTATAATGGCCCCTCTGTATAATATATAATGGCTCCTTTGTATAATTATTATTTATTATGGCCCCTTCTGTATAACTATAATATATAATGGCCTCTCTGTATATTATATATAGTGACCCCTCTGTAATATTAGGATATATAATGGCCCCCTCTGTATTAATATTATATATATATAATGCCCCTCTGTATAATTATTATATATAATGACCCCTCTGTAATATTAGGATATATAATGGACCCTCTGGATAATTATTATATATAATGGCCCCCTCTGTATTATTAGGATATATAATGGCCCATTATATATCCTAATATTACAGAGGGGTCATTATACAGAGTGGGGCATTATATATAATAATAATAACTAATATTAATAAAACTCTGCAGAGATGTGACGTGGCTGAAAGAAGGTGTCATGGCGGTCTTATCTCTGAATGAAGATGCTGAGGAAAGTCTACATCACAGGAGACGTCACTGGATGGATGAGGTATGTGGTGCTGTATTCTCCTGTATATTTTGTAGTGATGTATGTAATGTCCAAACACATATTTGTTATACGGTAGGGTTGGGGGGGGGGGGGGGGGTGGATTGAGAATTTGGCGCATCCCTGCTGCATCCTGGCCCCAGACTTCAGGTCACACTGTGCGTGTTCTGAATTCTGGGGCCTTATACCCATCTACTACATCATCTGTACTTAGAGCGTTGTCACCATGTTATCTGTGGTGTTACATAGGACTGCTACATTAGCTGTAAAAGGGGCGTGTCCACAGGTTGGGAGGGGGGGGGGCGCAATACATGGCTCGCCCCGGGTGCTGGCAACCCACGCTACGCCACTGGTGTCAGGCCTACAGCGTGTACTGTGCCAACTACTGCCAGTGCCCAGTGCCACCACTCATATCTGGTGTCACAGTAGATTACATAAAGAAAAAACTAAAAATAAAACTTTTTTCACTGTAATATAATTGCAGTTACCTGCAAGCGTGTGTATCAGGCCTACAGCGTGTACTATGCCAACTACTGCCAGTGCCCAGTGCCGCCACTCATATCTGGTGTCACAGTTGCTTGCATTTAGAAGGAAAAAAACAAACCTTTTTTCACTGTAATATAATTCCAGTTGCCTGCAAGCGTGTGTGTCAGGCCTACAGCGTGTACTGTGCCAACTACTGCCAGTGCCCAGTGCCACCACTCATATCTGGTGTCACAGTAGATTACATTTAAAAAAAACAACAACTTTTTTCACTGTAATACAATTGCAGTTGCCTGCAAGCGTGTGTGTCAGGCCTACAGCGTGTACTGTGCCAACTACTGCCAGTGCCCAGTGCCACCACTTATATCTGATTTTTATTTATTTTTTAAACAACATTTTTTTAACTGTAATATAATTGCAGTTGCCTGCAAGCGTGTGTGTCAGGCCTACAACGTGTACTGTGCCCACTAATGCCAGTGCCCATTGCCACCACTCATACCTGGTGTCACAGTAGCTTGCACGCATAGTACAACTAATAAAAAAAAAAGGCAGAGGCAGGCCACCCCACAGGGGTAGTTGTGGTCGTGGTGCTAGAATCCTAGAATAATGCCCAGTGTTCAGAGGCCACGTACTGAACTCGAAAATTTCTGAGGAAATAGTTGACTGGCTAACACAGGACACCCAATCTTCTACAGCTTCCGCTCGGAACCTTGACGCACCGTCCTCCTCCAGCTCAGCTTTGGGCACCTCTCAAGTTACCACTCGCCCACCTGCCGCCACCACCAACACTAGCACCACAGCTGCTTCACTTGATCTGTCAGATCTGTCACTTGATCAGTTGGAAGAAATGAGTGATGCACAACCATTATTGCCAGAGGATGTAGATAACAGGGAAATGTCTAAGTCAGGCAGCATTACACACATGGACATACGGTTTGATGATGATGATGTTGTACCTGCTGCTGCTTCCTTTGCTGAGTTGTCAGATACAAGTGAAATGGTTGATGATGACGATGTGTCTGTGGATGTCACATGGGTGCCTGCTAGAAGAGAAGAAGAACAGGGGGAAAGTTCAGATGGGGAGACAGAGAGAAGGAGGAGACGAGTTGGAAGCAGGGGGAGGTTGTCGCACGGAGGTAGTGGCACAGTCAGACAGCATGTATCGGCACCCGGGGGTCAGCCAGGCAGCACGCCAATCAACGCACGCTGTTATGCTGTTGCCACCACCAGAATGCCGTCATTGCAAAGCTCAGCAGTGTGGCATTTTTTTTGTGTGTCTGCCTCTAATAACAGCAATGCCATTTGCAACCTGTGCCAAAAGAAACTGAGTCATGGGAAGTCCAACACCTACCTAGGTACAACTGCTATGTGAAGGCACATGATCTCACATCACAAACGCCTATGGGATCAACATATGATGACGAGTACAAGCAGAACACAAACTCAAAGCCACCATCCTCCTCCTGGTCCAGCATCTTCAGCCACGTCAACCACTGCTATCCTCCTTGCGCCCTCTCAACCATCTGCCACTCCGCCTCTCGCCTTGAGCAGTTCCTGCTCATCTGCCCACATTTAGGTGTCTGTCAAGGAAATGTTTGAGCGTAAGAAGCCAATGTCACAGAGTCACCCCCTTGCCCGGCATCTGACAGCTGGCTTGTCGGAACTCTTAGCCCGCCAGCTTTTACCATACAAGCTGGTGGAGTCTGAGGCCTTCAAAAAGTTTGTAGCTATTGGGACACCGCAGTGGAAGGTATCCGGCCAAAATTTCTTTTCACAAAAGGCAATCCCCAACCTGTACTCTATTGTGGAAAAGGAAGTCATGACATGTCTGGCACACAGAGTTGGGGCAAGGGTCCATCTGACCACTGATACCTGGTCTGCAAAGCACCGTCAGAGCAGGTATATCACGTACACTGCGCATTGGGTAAACCTGCTGACAGCTGCCAAGAATGGAGTTGGTGACACCACCAGGACTTGCAGGCAGGCCTGCTGCTACCTCCTCTACTCCATCCTCTTCGCTAACCTCCTCGGCTGAGTCCTCTTCTGCTGCTGCGTCTTGCTCCACATGAACTGCACCCCCCCAGCATCCCAGGGGCTATTCTACATCCCGGATACAACAGTATCACGCCGTCTTGGGGTTGACTTGCCTGAAAGCAGAGAGTCACACCGGACCACCACTCCTGTCTGCCCTGAACGCACAGGTGGATCAGTGGCTGACTCTGCACCAACTTGAGATCTGCAAAGTGGTGTGTGACAGCGGAAACAATTTGTTGGCGGCATTGAATTTGGGCAAGTTGACACATGTGCTCTGCATGGCACATGTGTGTAATCTGATCGTACAACGCTTTGTGCATAAGTTCCCAGGCTTACAGAACATCCTCAAGCAGGCCAGGAAGGAGTGTGGCCATTTCAGGCGTTCCTACGCGGCCATGGCGCATTTTTCAGATATTCAGCGGCGAAAAAACATGCCAGGGAGGCGCTTGATTTGCGACAGCCCGACACGTTGAAATTCAACACTCCTAATGTTCGACTGCCTGCTCCAACAAGAAAAAGCCGTCAGCGAGTATTTGTAAGACCGGGATGCTAGGACAGCCTCTGTGGAGCTGGAATTTTTTTTTGCCACGTTACTGGACGCTCATGCGCAATGCCTGTAGGCTCATGCGTCCTTATGAGGAGGTGACAAACCTAGTCAGTCGCACCGAAGGCACCATCAGCGACATCATCCCATTTGTTTTCTTCCTGGAGCGTGCCCTGTGAAGAGTGCTGGATCAGGCCGTAGATGAGCGTGAAGAGGAAGAGTTGTGGTCACCATCACCACCAGAAACAGCCTTATCAGCATCGCTTGCCGGACCTGCGGCAACGCTGGAAGAGGAGTCTGAGGAAGAGGAGTCAGAGGAGGAATGTGGGTTTGAGGAGGAGGAAGACCAACCACAGCAGGCATCCCAGGGTGCTCGTTGTCACCTATCTGGTACCCGTGGTGTTGTACAAGGCTGGGGGAAAGAACAGACATTCAGTGAGGACGAGGAATGGGACATGAGTAGCTCGGCATCCAACCTTGTGCAAATGGGGTCTTTCATGCCTCTTGAGGGACCCTCGTATAAAAAGGGTGGCCACGCTACTAGACCCCCGGTATAAGCAGAAAGTGGTTGAAATGTTACCGAATTACCAGAAGTCAGAAAGGATGCAGCAGTTCCAAAACAAGTTAAAAAGTATGCTTTACACAGCGTATAAGGGTGATGTCACAGCACAACGGGAATCTAACAGGGGAAGAGGTTAAAGTAATCCTCCGCCTACCACGACCACACCGGCAAGGACAGGACGCTTTACAGACGTGTTGTTGATGGAGGACATGCAGAGCTTTTTGAGTCCTATGCATCGCCGCAGCCCTTCGGGGTCCACCCTCAGAGAACGAATCGACAGACAGGTAGCGGACTACCTTGCCTTAACTGCAGATATCGACACTCTAAGGAGCGATGAACCCCTTGACTACTTGGTGTGCAGGCTTGACCTGTGGCCTTAGCTATCCCAATTTGCGATAGAACTTCTGGCCTAAGGACCTTCAGTGCAGCAGGAGGTATTGTCACTGAGAAAAGAAGTCGCCTAGGTTAAAAAAGTCCTGATTACCTCACCTTTATTAAGATGAATGAGGCATGGTTCCCGAAGGGACTGACAGTGGGCGATACATTTGACTAAAAAAGGCCTGGTGAGATGGGCTAAAAATGGTCCACACGCTGCTGTATTTTATCTCTGAATACCAGGTGACTTGCGTTACTTCTCCACCACCAACTAGGGTTCAAGCCGCAATGTTTTAGTGCACTTTCTGCCTGGAAAACATACATTTTTCCGGCCACTACTACAGCAGCGGCTTCAACAATACCAAGTTTTTCAGGCATGTGTACATGCCTAATTTTTTTGGCCTCTGGTGCTGCACTGTGGCTGAAAAAACTAAACAAAAAAATAGGCACATACATGTGTCAATTCCCCTTCGTGATCGTTACCTTGTTGTGGTGAAGGGGCTTGCGTATCACAATGAAGCGATCACCTCTATCAGTGTGTTGGCAATGGCAATGTTGGCACACCCCAGATGATAAGGTTGTTGCTTCATTGTGTACAGGCCAAAAACGATCGACTGGATAATTTTGCATAGAAAAAACATACATTTTCTTTGTGATCATCTAAGGTGATCATTAAAGCCTACTAGGCCAACAATGGGCCCACACTGCAGAATCATTGCTTTCTGGGTCACTTAACTGTCACTGAACTACCTCAGCATGACCATAGGCTTTGAAAAACTGCCATCGCCTGCAATCTGCCAAACGTGTGCACAAGCACAGTCATCACTACACCAAGATTGACGCATAGAGGAATAAAATTTATGTCATGAGTGTGTCAACTATTGACAACTCTTTGCGGTTGTCTAAACTCTATTCCATACACGTCCCCTGATAGAGGACATAACAGGGTTTTAACTTATAGGAATAGTACTACTTAACACACCACTCATAAAGGGTGGCACAGTACATTGCAATGCGCGCGCGCAGTGCCCCAAATTGGAAGTAGGAGGACCAACCAAGCATCTTTTTCCATCTCCCTGTTCCTAAAATCTATTCCATACACCGGCCCCTGATAGGGGACGTAACAGGGATTAAACTGATAGGAATAGTACTACTTAACATACCACTCATATTGGGATTGCACAGTACATTGCACTGCACACGCGTATTGCCCCAAATTGGAAGTAAGAGGACCGACCAAGCATCTTTTTCCATCTCCCGGTTCCTAAAATCTATTCCAAACACCGGCCCCTGATAGGGGACAAAACAGAGATTAAACTGGTAAGAACAGATCTGCGGAGCTGGGTATTTTTTGGCCGCGTTACTGAACGCTCATGCACAATGGCTGTAGGCTCATGCGTCCTTTTGCGGAGGTGACAAACCTGGTCAGTAAAAAAAAGGCAACATCATCAACCTCTTCCCATGGTTTTTTTCTGGAGCGTGCCCTGCGAAGAGTGCTGAATCTGGCCGAAGATGAGCATGAAGAGGAAGAGTTGTGGTCACCATCACCACCAGAAGCAGCCTTGTCGTCGTCGATTGCTGGACCTGCGGCAACACAGAGAAAGGAGTCTGAAGAAGAGGAGTCAGAGGAGGAAGGTGGCTTTGAGGAGGTGGAAGACCAACCACAGCAGGCATCCCAGGGGGCTTGCTGTCACCTTTCGGAGACCCTTGGTGTTGTACGTGGCTGGGTGGAAGAAGAGACCTTCAATGACATTAGTGAGTACAGGGACATGGCTAGCTTGGTATCCAACCTTGTGCAAATGGGGAGTTTGCGGTTGTGCAAATGGACTGTTTCCGGTTGTTTGCGGTGCGTTAAACGGGGTGTTTGGTCTGTCACCCTTACACTACCTGATCGATACAACATCATACCTGATGTTTTAAAGCACATTATTCAAAAGAATTTAGGAATGTTAGGCGATTTATGCCCTTTATGGATTACAACCCAACTCTGCGTCAACTATATAATTTTACATGGGAGTTTTGACATGGATCCCCCTCTGGCATGCCACAGTCCAGGTGTTAGTCCTCTTGAAACAACATTTCCATCACTATCGTGGCCAGAAAGAGTCCCTGTGGGTTTTAAAATTCGCCTGCCTATTGAAGTCTATGGCGGTTCGCCCGTTCGCGAACATTTGCAGAAATTCGTGTTTGCGAACTGAAGATTTTATGTTTGCGACATCTCTAGTCAGAAGCTGCTGGTGTTTAGAAGTATTAGTTTCACATACATTATCTCTTCAAATATGTCAAATTTGCCAGGAATTGTCAGGTGTGCAATTCCCTCTATGAGAAATGCTTATTCAAAAAAGTAGTAAAAATATAGTGAAGGCACTCTACATGCATTTATATTTAGGGATGAGCGAACTCGAACTGTATAGTTCGGGTTCGTACCGAATTTTGGGGTGTCCGTGACACGGACCCGAACCCGGACATTTTCGTAAAAGTCCGGGTTCGGGTTCGGTGTTCGTCGCTTTCTTGGCGCTTTTGTGACGCTTTCTTGGCGCTTTTTGAAAGGCTGCAAAGCAGCCAATCAACAAGCGTCATACTACTTGCCCCAAGAGGCCATCACAGCCATGCCTACTATTGGCATGGCTGTGATTGGCCAGAGCACCATGTGACCCAGCCTCTATTTAAGCTGGAGTCACATAGCGCCGCCCGTCACTCTGCTCTGATTAGCGTAGGGAGAGGTTGCGGCTGCGACAGTAGGGCGAGATTAGGCAGATTAACTCCTCCAAAGGACTTGATTAACTGATCGATCTGCAGCTGTGGATCATTGAGCTGCTGATCCTCAATTGCTCACTGTTTTTAGGCTGCCCAGACCGTTTGTCAGTCACATTTTTCTGGGGTGATCGGCGGCCATTTTGTGTCTTGTGGTGCGCCAGCACAAGCTGCGACCAAGTGCATTTAACCCTCAATGGTGTGGTTGTTTTTTGGCTAAAGCCTACATCAGGGTGAAGCTGTCACACCAAGTGCATTTAACCAGCAATAGTCTGTTCATTTTTTGGCCATATACAAAATCAGGGGCAAGCTGCGCCTGTCACCAAGTGCATTTAACCCTCAATGGTGTGGTTGTTTTTTGGCTAAAGCCTACATCAGGGTGAAGCTGTCACACCAAGTGCATTTAACCAGCAATAGTCTGTTCATTTTTTGGCCATATACAAAATCAGGGGCAAGCTGCGCCTGTCACCAAGTGCATTTAACCCTCAATGGTGTGGTTGTTTTTTGGCTAAAGCCTACATCAGGGTGAAGCTGTCACACCAAGTGCATTTAACCAGCAATAGTCTGTTCATTTTTTGGCCATATACAAAATCAGGGGCAAGCTGCGCCTGTCACCAAGTGCATTTAACCCTCAATGGTGTGGTTGTTTTTTGGCTAAAGCCTACATCAGGGTGAAGCTGTCACACCAAGTGCATTTAACCAGCAATAGTCTGTTCATTTTTTGGCCATATACAAAATCAGGGGCAAGCTGCGCCTGTCACCAAGTGCATTTAACCCTCAATGGTGTGGTTGTTTTCTGGCTAAAGCCTACATCAGGGTGAAGCTGTCACACCAAGTGCATTTAACCAGCAATAGTCTGTTTATTTTTTGGCCATATACTACATCAGGGGCAAGCTGCGCCCGTCACCAAGTGCATTTAACCCTCAGTAGTGTGGTTGGTCAAGCTGTGACACCAAGTGCATTTAACCAGCAATAGTCTGTTCATTTTTTGGCCATATACTACATCAGGGGCAAGCTGCGCCCGTCACCAAGTGCATTTAACCAGCAATAGTGTGGTTATTTTTTGGCCATATCCCAGTCTAATTCTGTCACTAAATCCATACCGGTCACCCAGCGCCTAAATACTAGGCCTCAAATTTATATCCCGCTAAATCTCTCGTTACCGCTGTCCTGTTGTAGCTGGGAAAGTTATTTAGTGTCCGTCAAAGCACATTTTTTGTTCTGGGTTGAAGTACAATTCCCAATTTAGCAATTTCATAATTTAGTGGTTTCTGCTATATCAGAGCTATTTGAAATCTATCCCTAAAAGGGTATATAATATTCAAGGTGCACATTGGGTCATTCAGAATAACTTCACACACACCCGCTACTGTGTATTTTCAAGTCTAATTCTGTCACTAAACCCATACCTGTCACCCAGCGCCTAAATACTAGGCCTCAAATTTATATCCTGCTAAATCTCTCGTTACCGCTGTCCTGTTGTAGCTGGGAAAGTTATTTAGTGTCCGTCAAAGCACATTTTTTGTTCTGGGTTGAAGTACAATTCCCAATTTAGCAATTTCATAATTTAGTGGTTTCTGCTATATCAGAGCTATTTGAAATCTATCCCTAAAAGGGTATATAATATTCAAGGTGCACATTGGGTCATTCAGAATAACTTCACACACACCCGCTACTGTGTATTTTCAAGTCTAATTCTGTCACTAAACCCATACCTGTCACCCAGCGCCTAAATACTAGGCCTCAAATTTATATCCTGCTAAATCTCTCGTTACCGCTGTCCTGTTGTAGCTGGGAAAGTTATTTAGTGTCCGTCAAAGCACATTTTTTGTTCTGGGTTGAAATACAATTCCCAATTTAGCAATTTCATAATTTAGTGGTTTCTGCTATATCAGAGCTATTTGAAATCTATCCCTAAAAGGGTAGATCATATTGAAGGTGCACATAGGGTCATTCAGAATAACTTCACACACACCCGCTACTGTGTATTTCCAAGTCTAATTCTGTCACTAAACCCATACCTGTCACCCAGCGCCTAAATACTAGGCCTCAAATTTATATCCCGCTAAATCTCTCGTTACCGCTGTCCTGTTGTAGCTGGGAAAGTTATTTAGTGTCCGTCAAAGCACATTTTTTGTTCTGGGTTGAAGTACAATTCCCAATTTAGCAATTTCATAATTTAGTGGTTTCTGCTATATCAGAGCTATTTGAAATCTATCCCTAAAAGGGTATATAATATTCAAGGTGCACATTGGGTCATTCAGAATAACTTCACACACACCCGCTACTGTGTATTTCCAAGTCTAATTCTGTCACTAAACCCATACCTGTCACCCAGCGCCTAAATACTAGGCCTCAAATTTATATCCTGCTAAATCTCTCGTTACCGCTGTACTGTTGTTGCTTGGAAAGATATTTAGTGTCCGTCAAAGCACATTTTTTGTTCTGGGTTGAAGTACAATTCCCAATTTAGCAATTTCATAATTTAGTGGTTTCTGCTATATCAGAGCTATTTGAAATCTATCCCTAAAAGGGTATATAATATTCAAGGTGCACATTGGGTCATTCAGAATAACTTCACACACACCCGCTACTGTGTATTTTCAAGTCTAATTCTGTCACTAAACCCATACCTGTCACCCAGCGCCTAAATACTAGGCCTCAAATTTATATCCTGCTAAATCTCTCGTTACCGCTGTCCTGTTGTAGCTGGGAAAGTTATTTAGTGTCCGTCAAAGCACATTTTTTCTTCTGGGTTGAAATACAATTCCCAATTTAGCAATTTCATAATTTAGTGGTTTCTGCTATATCAGAGCTATTTGAAATCTATCCCTAAAAGGGTAGATCATATTGAAGGTGCACATAGGGTCATTCAGAATAACTTCACACACACCCGCTACTGTGTATTTCCAAGTCTAATTCTGTCACTAAACCCATACCTGTCACCCAGCGCCTAAATACTAGGCCTCAAATTTATATCCCGCTAAATCTCTCGTTACCGCTGTCCTGTTGTAGCTGGGAAAGTTATTTAGTGTCCGTCAAAGCACATTTTTTGTTCTGGGTTGAAGTACAATTCCCAATTTAGCAATTTCATAATTTAGTGGTTTCTGCTATATCAGAGCTATTTGAAATCTATCCCTAAAAGGGTATATAATATTCAAGGTGCACATTGGGTCATTCAGAATAACTTCACACACACCCGCTACTGTGTATTTCCAAGTCTAATTCTGTCACTAAACCCATACCTGTCACCCAGCGCCTAAATACTAGGCCTCAAATTTATATCCTGCTAAATCTCTCGTTACCGCTGTACTGTTGTTGCTTGGAAAGATATTTAGTGTCCGTCAAAGCACATTTTTTGTTCTGGGTTGAAGTACAATTCCCAATTTAGCAATTTCATAATTTAGTGGTTTCTGCTATATCAGAGCTATTTGAAATCTATCCCTAAAAGGGTATATAATATTCAAGGTGCACATTGGGTCATTCAGAATAACTTCACACACACCCGCTACTGTGTATTTTCAAGTCTAATTCTGTCACTAAACCCATACCTGTCACCCAGCGCCTAAATACTAGGCCTCAAATTTATATCCTGCTAAATCTCTCGTTACCGCTGTACTGTTGTTGCTTGGAAAGATATTTAGTGTCCGTCAAAGCACATTTTTTGTTCTGGGTTGAAGTACAATTCCCAATTTAGCAATTTCATAATTTAGTGGTTTCTGCTATATCAGAGCTATTTGAAATCTATCCCTAAAAGGGTATATAATATTCAAGGTGCACATTGGGTCATTCAGAATAACTTCACACACACCCGCTACTGTGTATTTTCAAGTCTAATTCTGTCACTAAACCCATACCTGTCACCCAGCGCCTAAATACTAGGCCTCAAATTTATATCCTGCTAAATCTCTCGTTACCGCTGTCCTGTTGTAGCTGGGAAAGTTATTTAGTGTCCGTCAAAGCACATTTTTTCTTCTGGGTTGAAATACAATTCCCAATTTAGCAATTTCATAATTTAGTGGTTTCTGCTATATCAGAGCTATTTGAAATCTATCCCTAAAAGGGTAGATCATATTGAAGGTGCACATAGGGTCATTCAGAATAACTTCACACACACCCGCTACTGTGTATTTCCAAGTCTAATTCTGTCACTAAACCCATACCTGTCACCCAGCGCCTAAATACTAGGCCTCAAATTTATATCCCGCTAAATCTCTCGTTACCGCTGTCCTGTTGTGGCTGGGAAAGTTATTTAGTGTCCGTCAAAGCACATTTTTTGTTCTGGGTTGAAATACAATTCCCAATTTAGCAATTTCATAATTTAGTCGTTTCTGCTATATCAGAGCTATTTGAAATCTATCCCTAAAAGGGTAGATCATATTGAAGGTGCACATAGGGTCATTCAGAATAACTTCACACACACGCTTCTGTGCATTTCCAAGTCTAATTCTGTCACTAAATCCATACCGGTCACCCAGCGCCTAAATACTAGGCCTCAAATTTATATCCCGCTGAATTTGAATACAATACATTGGGCCAAATAATATATTTGTTGTTGTGGTGAACCATAACAATGAGAAAAACATCTAGTAAGGGACGCGGACGTGGACATGGTCGTGGTGGTGTTAGTGGACCCTCTGGTGCTGGGAGAGGACGTGGCCGTTCTGCCACATCCACACGTCCTAGTGTACCAACTACCTCAGGTCCCAGTAGCCGCCAGAATTTACAGCGATATATGGTGGGGCCCAATGCCGTTCTAAGGATGGTAAGGCCTGAGCAGGTACAGGCATTAGTCAATTGGGTGGCCGACAGTGGATCCAGCACGTTCACATTATCTCCCACCCAGTCTTCTGCAGAAAGCGCACAGATGGCGCCTGAAAACCAACCCCATCAGTCTGTCACATCACCCCCATGCATACCAGGGAAACTGTCTCAGCCTCAAGTTATGCAGCAGTCTCTTATGCTGTTTGAAGACTCCGCTGGCAGGGTTTCCCAAGGGCATCCACCTAGCCCTTCCCCAGCGGTGAAAGACATAGAATGCACTGACGCACAACCACTTATGTTTCCTGATGATGAGGACATGGGAATACCACCTCAGCATGTCTCTGATGATGACGAAACACAGGTGCCAACTGCTGCGTCTTTCTGCAGTGTGCAGACTGAACAGGAGGTCAGGGATCAAGACTGGGTGGAAGACGATGCAGGGGACGATGAGGTCCTAGACCCCACATGGAATGAAGGTCGTGCCACTGACTTTCACAGTTCGGAGGAAGAGGCAGTGGTGAGACCGAGCCAACAGCGTAGCAAAAGAGGGAGCAGTGGGCAAAAGCAGAACACCCGCCGCCAAGAGACTCCGCCTGCTACTGACCGCCGCCATCTGGGACCGAGCACCCCAAAGGCAGCTTCAAGGAGTTCCCTGGCATGGCACTTCTTCAAACAATGTGCTGACGACAAGACCCGAGTGGTTTGCACGCTGTGCCATCAGAGCCTGAAGCGAGGCATTAACGTTCTGAACCTGAGCACAACCTGCATGACCAGGCACCTGCATGCAAAGCATGAACTGCAGTGGAGTAAACACCTTAAAACCAAGGAAGTCACTCAGGCTCCCCCTGCTACCTCTTCTGCTGCTGCCGCCTCGGCCTATTCTGCTGCTGCCGCCTCGGCCTCTTCCTCCGCCTCTGGAGGAACGTTGGCACCTGCCGCCCAGCAAACAGGGGATGTACCACCAACACCACCACCACCACCTCCGTCACCAAGCGTCTCAACCATGTCACACGCCAGCGTTCAGCTCTCCATCTCACAAACATTTGATAGAAAGCGTAAATTCCCACCTAGCCACCCTCGATCCCTGGCCCTGAATGCCAGCATTTCTAAACTACTGGCCTATGAAATGCTGTCATTTAGGCTGGTGGACACAGACAGCTTCAAACAGCTCATGTCGCTTGCTGTCCCACAGTATGTTGTTCCCAGCCGGCACTACTTCTCCAAGAGAGCCGTGCCTTCCCTGCACAACCAAGTATCCGATAAAATCAAGTGTGCACTGCGCAACGCCATCTGTAGCAAGGTCCACCTAACCACAGATACGTGGACCAGTAAGCACGGCCAGGGACGCTATATCTCCCTAACTGCACACTGGGTAAATGTAGTGGCAGCTGGGCCCCAGGCGGAGAGCTGTTTGGCGCACGTCCTTCCGCCGCCAAGGATCGCAGGGCAACATTCTTTGCCTCCTGTTGCCACCTCCTCCTTCTCGGCTTCCTCCTCCTCTTCTTCCACCTGCTCATCCAGTCAGCCACACACCTTCACCACCAACTTCAGCACAGCCCGGGGTAAACGTCAGCAGGCCATTCTGAAACTCATATGTTTGGGGGACAGGCCCCACACCGCACAGGAGTTGTGGCGGGGTATTGAACAACAGACCGACGAGTGGTTGCTGCCGGTGAGCCTCAAGCCCGGCCTGGTGGTGTGTGATAATGGGCGAAATCTCGTTGCAGCTCTGGGACTAGCCAATTTGACGCACATCCCTTGCTTGGCGCATGTGCTGAATTTGGTGGTGCAGAAGTTCATTCACAACTACCCCGACATGTCAGAGCTGCTGCATAAAGTGCGGGCCGTCTGTTCGCGCTTCCGGCGTTCACATCCTGCCGCTGCTCGCCTGTCTGCGCTACAGCGTAACTTCGGCCTTCCCGCTCACCGCCTCATATGCGACGTGCCCACCAGGTGGAACTCCACCTTGCACATGCTGGACAGACTGTGCGAGCAGCAGCAGGCCATAGTGGAGTTTCAGCTGCAGCACGCACGGGTCAGTCGCACTACAGAACAGCACCACTTCACCACCAATGACTGGGCCTCCATGCGAGACCTGTGTGCCCTGTTGCGCTGTTTCGAGTACTCCACCAACATGGCCAGTGGCGATGACACCGTTATCAGCGTTACAATACCACTTCTATGTCTCCTTGAGAAAACACTTAGGGCGATGATGGAAGAGGAGGTGGCCCAGGAGGAGGAGGAGGAGGAAGAGGGGTCATTTTTAGCACTTTCAGGCCAGTCTCTTCGAAGTGACTCAGAGGGAGGTTTTTGGCAACAGCAGAGGCCAGGTACAAATGTGGCCAGCCAGGGCCCACTACTGGAGGACGAGGAGGACGAGGATGAGGAGGAGGTGGAGGAGGATGAGGATGAAGCATGGTCACAGCGGGGTGGCACCCAACGCAGCTCGGGTCCATCACTGGTGCGTGGCTGGGGGGAAAGGCAGGACGATGACGATACGCCTCCCACAGAGGACAGCTTGTCCTTACCCCTGGGCAGCCTGGCACACATGAGCGACTACATGCTGCAGTGCCTGCGCAACGACAGCAGAGTTGCCCACATTTTAACCTGTGCGGACTACTGGGTTGCCACCCTGCTGGATCCACGCTACAAAGACAATGTGCCCACCTTACTTCCTGCACTGGAGCGTGATAGGAAGATGCGCGAGTACAAGCGCACGTTGGTAGACGCGCTACTGAGAGCATTCCCAAATGTCACAGGGGAACAAGTGGAAGCCCAAGGCCAAGGCAGAGGAGGAGCAAGAGGTCGCCAAGGCAGCTGTGTCACGGCCAGCTCCTCTGAGGGCAGGGTTAGCATGGCAGAGATGTGGAAAACTTTTGTCAACACGCCACAGCTAACTGCACCACCACCTGATACGCAACGTGTTAGCAGGAGGCAACATTTCACTAACATGGTGGAACAGTACGTGTGCACACCCCTCCACGTACTGACTGATGGTTCGGCCCCATTCAACTTCTGGGTCTCTAAATTGTCCACGTGGCCAGAGCTAGCCTTTTATGCCTTGGAGGTGCTGGCCTGCCCGGCAGCCAGCGTTTTGTCTGAACGTGTATTCAGCACGGCAGGGGGCGTCATTACAGACAAACGCAGCCGCCTGTCTACAGCCAATGTGGACAAGCTGACGTTCATAAAAATGAACCAGGCATGGATCCCACAGGACCTGTCCGTCCCTTGTCCAGATTAGACATTAACTACCTCCCCATAACCATATATTATTGGACTCCAGGGCACTTCCTCATTCAATCCTATTTTTATTTTCATTTTACCATTATATTGCAAGGCTACCCAAAGTTGAATGAACCTCTCCTCTGCCTGTGTGCTAGGCCTAAATATATGCCAATGGATTGTTGCAGTGGTGGCTGACGTGAAGCCTCATTCTCTGCTATGACATGCAGACTGATTCTCTGGTGACATGAAGCCAGATTGTCTGTTACGGGACCTCTCTCCTCTGCCTGGGTGCTGGGCCTGAATTTATGACAATGGACTGTTGCAGTGGTGGGTGACGTGAAGCCTGATTCTCTGCTATGACATGCAGACTGATTCTCTGGTGACATGAAGCCAGATCCTCTGTTACGGGACCTCTCTCCTCTGCCTGGGTGCTGGGCCTAAATTTATGAAAATGGACTGTTGCAGTGGTGGGTGACGTGAAGCCTCATTCTCTGCTATGACATGCAGACTGATTCTCTGCTGACATGAAGCCAGATTGTCTGTTACGGGACCTCTCTCCTCTGCCTGTGTGCTAGGCCTAAATATATGCCAATGGATTGTTGCAGTGGTGGCTGACGTGAAGCCTGATTCTCTGCTATGACATGCAGACTGATTCTCTGGTGACATGAAGCCAGATCCTCTGTTACGGGACCTCTCTCCTCTGCCTGGGTGCTGGGCCTAAATTTATGAAAATGGACTGTTGCAGTGGTGGGTGACGTGAAGCCTGATTCTCTGCTATGACATGAAGACTGATTCTCTGCTGACATGAAGCCAGATCCTCTGTTACGGGACCTCTCTCCTCTGCCTGGGTGCTGGGCCTAAATATCTGACAATGGACTGTTGCATTGGTGGCTGACGTGAAGCCTGATTCTCTGCTATGATATGAAGACTGATTCTCTGCTGACATGAAGCCAGATTGTCTGTTACGGGACCTCTCTCCTCTGCCTGTGTGCTAGGCCTAAATATATGCCAATGGATTGTTGCAGTGGTGGCTGACGTGAAGCCTGATTCTCTGCTATGACATGCAGACTGATTCTCTGGTGACATGAAGCCAGATCCTCTGTTACGGGACCTCTCTCCTCTGCCTGGGTGCTGGGCCTAAATATATGAAAATGGACTGTTGCAGTGGTGGGTGACGTGAAGCCTCATTCTCTGCTATGACATGCAGACTGATTCTCTGCTGACATGAAGCCAGATTGTCTGTTACGGGACCTCTCTCCTCTGCCTGTGTGCTAGGCCTAAATATATGCCAATGGATTGTTGCAGTGGTGGCTGACGTGAAGCCTGATTCTCTGCTATGACATGCAGACTGATTCTCTGGTGACATGAAGCCAGATCCTCTGTTACGGGACCTCTCTCCTCTGCCTGGGTGCTGGGCCTAAATATCTGACAATGGACTGTTGCATTGGTGGCTGACGTGAAGCCTGATTCTCTGCTATGATATGAAGACTGATTCTCTGCTGACATGAAGCCAGATTGTCTGTTACGGGACCTCTCTCCTCTGCCTGTGTGCTAGGCCTAAATATATGCCAATGGATTGTTGCAGTGGTGGCTGACGTGAAGCCTGATTCTCTGCTATGACATGCAGACTGATTCTCTGGTGACATGAAGCCAGATCCTCTGTTACGGGACCTCTCTCCTCTGCCTGGGTGCTGGGCCTAAATTTATGAAAATGGACTGTTGCAGTGGTGGGTGACGTGAAGCCTGATTCTCTGCTATGACATGCAGACTGATTCTCTGGTGACATGAAGCCAGATCCTCTGTTACGGGACCTCTCTCCTCTGCCTGGGTGCTGGGCCTAAATTTATGAAAATGGACTGTTGCAGTGGTGGGTGACGTGAAGCCTCATTCTCTGCTATGACATGCAGACTGATTCTCTGCTGACATGAAGCCAGATTGTCTGTTACGGGACCTCTCTCCTCTGCCTGGGTGCTGGGCCTGAATTTATGACAATGGACTGTTGCAGTGGTGGCTGACGTGAAGCCTGATTCTCTGCTATGATATGAAGACTGATTCTCTGCTGACATGAAGCCAGATTGTCTGTTACGGGACCTCTCTCCTCTGCCTGGGTGCCGGAGCCTAAATATCTGAGAATGGACTGTTCCAGTGGTGGGTAACGGGAAGCCAGATTCTCTGCTATGATATGAAGACTGATTCTCTGCTGACATGAAGCCAGATTGTCTGTTACGGGACCTCTCTCCTCTGCCTGGGTGCTGGGCCTAAATTTATGAAAATGGACTATTACAGTGGTGGGTGACGTGAAGCCTGATTCTCTGCTGTGACATGAAGACTGATTCTCTGCTGACATGAAGCCAGATTGTCTGTTACGGGACCTCTCTCCTCTGCCTGGGTGCCGGGGCCTAAATATCTGAGAATGGACTGTTCCAGTGGTGGGTGACGGGAAGCCAGATTCTCTGCTATGGAACCTCTCTCCAATTGATTTTGGTTAATTTTTATTTATTTAATTTTTATTTTAATTAATTTCCCTATCCACATTTGTTTGCAGGGGATTTACCTACATGTTGCTGCCTTTTGCAGCCCTCTAGCCCTTTCCTGGGCTGTTTTACAGCCGTTTTAGTGCCGAAAAGTTCGGGTCCCCATTGACTTCAATGGGGTTCGGGTTCGGGACGAAGTTCGGATCGGGTTCGGATCCCGAACCCTAACATTTCCGGGATGTTCGGCCGAACTTCTCGAACCCGAACATCCAGGTGTTCGCTCAACTCTATTTATATTATATTTTAAATTAACACAAAAGCATGTTTTATGATGCACTGCTTGATTGAAAAGCAGAAAATGAAACGTATATTCCAGCATAATCTTTACTGAGCAACAACACAATCCAGTCATACGGAGCCATCAAATTTATACCTTTGCATTTTCGTGTTTTCACAATCCCAATTTGCTAAAGTATCTTTGTTTTCAATGAATGTGAACCATCTGGTGTAATTAGTATTTTTTCAAAGACCAAGATACTATGTCAGGGAGAACGATCGTGAATTGGTAATTTGGAAAAATAACTGTAATTCTTTCAGCTTGTAATTACCTGAAATGCAACTTTTATTTGATTTTACATTTAAAACCATTAAACTGATAAATGCTTACAAAGGCCCAAGACTATTTGTACATCTAGGGATTGTTCTGCCATCTAATCATGTATGTATACCTAAATTATAAAAGCCATATGTATAATGCATCTGAATTATAAACAATAGAGAGCTGGTGACTGCTGGCATTAAAGGGGTTGTCCGAGTTATGAAAAAAAAAAAAATATAGCACCGAAAATCTGATATATAACTGAGCTAAGCAAGTTTTATGCAAAAAAATATATATTTTTCCTAATTTCCCTGGTTCTCTTCTGGCTCTTTGTTTACATGCAATAACAACAATCTCTGCCCCTCCCCCTGCTCTGCTAAGGGAGTGAATACAAGAGCTGCCCTGAGTGACATGTCTGCCTGCTGGGAGACTCTGCAGCATGTTGTATGTGTAGGACTACAAGTCCCAGCTGTATAATGACACTGCTAAGGAAGTGAATACAAGAGCTGCCCTGAGTGACATGTCTGCCTGCTGGGAGACTCAGCAGCATGTTGTATGTGTAGGACTACAAGTCCCAGCTGTATAATGACACTGCTAAGGAAGTGAATACAAGAGCTGCCCTGAGTGACATGTCTGCCTGCTGGGAGACTCAGCAGCATGTTGTATGTGTAGGACTGCAAGTCCCAGCTGTATAATGACACTGCTAAGGGAGTGAATACAAGAGCTGCCCTGAGTGACATGTCTGCCTGCTGGGAGACTCAGCAGCATGTTGTATGTGTAGAACTACAAGTCCCAGCTGTATAATGACACTGCTAAGGAAGTGAATACAAGAGCTGCCCTGAGTGACATGTCTGCCTGCTGGGAGACTCTGCAGCATGTTGTATGTGTAGGACTACAAGTCCCAGCTGTATAATGACACTGCTAAGGGAGTGGATACAAGAGCTGCCCTGAGTGACATGTCTGCCTGCTGGGAGACTCAGCAGCATGTTGTATGTGTAGAACTACAAGTCCCAGCTGTATAATGACACTGCTAAGGAAGTGAATACAAGTGCTGCCCTGAGTGACAAGTCTGCCTGCTGGGAGACTCTGCAGCATGTTGTATGTGTAGGACTACAAGTCCCAGCTGTATAATGACACTGCTAAGGGAGTGAATACAAGAGCTGCCCTGAGTGACATGTCTGCCTGCTGGGAGACTCTGCAGCATGTTGTATGTGTAGGACTACAAGTCCCAGCTGTATAATGACACTGCTAAGGAAGTGAATACAAGTACTGCCCTGAGTGACATGTCTGCCTGCTGGGAGACTCTGCAGCATGTTGTATGTGTAGAACTACAAGTCCCAGCTGTATAATGACACTGCTAAGGAAGTGAATACAAGAGCTGCCCTGAGTGACATGTCTGCCTGCTGGGAGACTCAGCAGCATGTTGTATGTGTAGGACTGCAAGTCCCAGCTGTATAATGACACTGCTAAGGGAGTGAATACAAGAGCTGCCCTGAGTGACATGTCTGCCTGCTGGGAGACTCAGCAGCATGTTGTATGTGTAGAACTACAAGTCCCAGCTGTATAATGACACTGCTAAGGAAGTGAATACAAGAGCTGCCCTGAGTGACATGTCTGCCTGCTGGGAGACTCTGCAGCATGTTGTATGTGTAGGACTACAAGTCCCAGCTGTATAATGACACTGCTAAGGGAGTGGATACAAGAGCTGCCCTGAGTGACATGTCTGCCTGCTGGGAGACTCTGCAGCATGTTGTATGTGTAGGACTACAAGTCCCAGCTGTATAATGACACTGCTAAGGGAGTGAATACAAGAGCTGCCCTGAGTTCTGGGAGACTCTGCAGCATGTTGTATGTGTAGGACTACAAGTCCCAGCTGTATAATGACACTGCTAAGGGAGTGAATACAAGTGCTGCCCTGAGTGCTGGGAGACTCTGCAGCATGTTGTATGTGTAGGACTACAAGTCCCAGCTGTATAATGACACTGCTAAGGGAGTGAATACAAGAGCTGCCCTGAGTGCTGGGAGACTCTGCAGCATGTTGTATGTGTAGGACTACAAGTCCCAGCTGTATAATGACAATGCTAAGGGAGTGAATACAAGAGCTGCCCTGAGTGACAAGTCTGCCTGCTGGGAGACTCAGCAGCATGTTGTATGTGTAGAACTTCAAGTCCCAGCTGTATAATGACACTGCTAAGGTAATGGATACAAGAGCTGCCCTAAGTGACATGTCTGCCTGCTGGGAGACTCTGCAGCATGTTGTATGTGTAGGACTACAAGTCCCAGCTGTATAATGACACTGCTAAGGGAGTGAATACAAGTGCTGCCCTGAGTGACATGTCTGCCTGCTGGGAGACTCTGAAGTATGTTGTATGTGTAGGACTACAAGTCCCAGCTGTATAATGACACTGCTAAGGGAGTGAATACAAGAGCTGCCCTGAGTTCTGGGAGACTCTGCAGCATGTTGTATGTGTAGGACTACAAGTCCCAGCTGTATAATGACACTGCTAAGGGAGTGAATACAAGAGCTGCCCTGAGTTCTGGGAGACTCTGCAGCATGTTGTATGTGTAGGACTACATGTCCCACCTGTATAATGACACTGCTAATACACACAGGATCTTCCCCCTACCTTCTTGTGCAATGTTCTCTCTAGTATTCAGCTCCAGTGCCCAGAATTGTCCCTGCTGCAGAGCTGTGCAGCTGAAGGGGTTAAGTATCCTAGCAGAGATTAGACGACAGTGGAGGGGGGCGTGGCCAGCACAGTGACCTCTCTTACAGGCTTGTAAACGAACATTATCAGCACAGGGAGAGAAGCTGGCATCACAGGTCATGTGACCCTCTGTGAAATCTGAGAAACCAAGCACTGGAGATAAAGTGAGTGAATTGGAAAGCTGTTACATTTGCTTAGGCTACTTTCACACTAGCGTTCGATCGGATCCGTTCTGAACGGATCCGATCATAATAATGCAGACGGAGGCTCCGTTCAGAACGGATCCGTCTGCATTATTTTAGCATATAACAGCTAAGTGTGAAAATAGCCTCGTACGGATCCGTCCAGACTTTCAATGTAAAGTCAATGGGGGACGGATCCGCCTGAAGATTGAGCCATATCGTGGCATCTTCAAACGGATCCGTCCCCATTGACTTACATTGTAAGTCTGGACGGATCCGCACGCCTCCGCACGGCCAGGCGGACACCCGAACGCTGCAAGCAGCGTTCAGCTGTCCGCCTGTCCGTGCGGAGGCGAGCAGAGCGGAGGCTGAACGCCGCCAGACTGATGCAGTCTGAGCGGATCCGCTCCATTCAGACTGCATCAGGGCTGGACGGCTGCGTTCGGGTCCGCTCGTGAGCTCCTTCAAACGGAGCTCACGAGCGGACACCCGAACGCTAGTGTGAAAGCAGCCTTTGTTAGGAACATAGAAAGAACAAAGAAATAACTCGGATAACCCCTTTAAGGCAGAAAAGGTTGATCAGATTTTAGTGGCAGCACTATATTTAATGTAATAGAATATTATACGTAAGTCACGCCTGCTACATCTTGCACTGGAATTGCCTGGCCACCTAATGTAATCTCTTTGCAACATTTGTAGAAAACTTGATAACCATTATGTTGGCCAACAACTGCCAAAATTCAACCATTTGGACTATTACCCTACCTCCCTTGTTCCCTATTACTTTTCAATTCACTAAACTTAAAGGGGTTCTGCACTTTCAATTAACTGATGATCTATCCTCTGGATAGATCATCAACTTCTGATCGGCGGGGGTCCGACACCCGGGACCCCCGCCGATCAGCTGTTTGAGAAGGCAGCGGCGCTCCAGCAGCCTTCTCACTGTTTACCGCCAGGCCGCCCGCCCACTGACGTCACGACTTGTATCAACTAGAGTGGGCGCGGCTAAGCTCTGTTCACTTGAATGGAGCTTAGCCGCGCCCACTCTAGTTGATACAAGTCGTGACGTCAGTGGGCGGGCGGCCTGGCGGTAAACAGTGAGAAGGCCGCAGCGCTGCTGGAGCGCCGCTGCCTTCTCAAACAGCTGATCGGCGGGGGTCCTGGGTGTCGGACCCCCGCCGATCAGAAGCTGATGATCTATCCAGAGGATAGATCATCAGTTAATTGAAAGTGCAGAACCCCTTTAAGTAAAAACTGAGTTTAGTAATTAACATCACATACTCTATGATAGTAATTTGAAAATTGGAGCTTATGCTCATGTCTATAATGGCCTGATGAATACAGTAAGAACAATATAATAACTATAATACACATTTATTAATATTGCTTCTGACTGGTCTTTCTCTTAATGAGCTAATAACTTACAATAATAAAAGTCATGTAGATTTATAAAATACAGTATGTGAACACACAAAGATGTCATGTCATGGTCTTCTAACTCATGTTGCTTGCCTTTTTAATCCTGCTTTAATATTTTTTATAGAAATAGTGCAAGGTGCAGGGGCTAAATCAAAATTGATTGAAGTTACTAAAATGGAAGGTAAAGCATTGGGAAAAAAGAACAGTTATAAAAACTCATCTGAACCTAAAATGCAAACCATTTACATTGAATGAGCTCACACTTGCACTGATCAAAGCAATGTCATCCACATTCAAATGCATTCCCCTTCAGCTCTTGTGGCCCTCTGTTTACTTTGATAGACAATGGCCTATCATAGGCTTTAATGCAAATCTGCAGAGCAGAACAGCCCCTTTCTTCTAGCAATTGGTTTGGGACTCGGTGTGGTGTGACCCCAGGAATGTGACATATCACTTTGACAAGAAAGTCAAGAAAGAAGTTTTTTTTTTTTGTATAACTAGATTCTAATTATATGCTGCATCTTTGATCATTGTGACTGTGATGGCAGTTTGCAACAAAAAGCAATAAAAAAAAATATTATTTGGCAGGATATGGGAGCCATATGAATTATGAGTAGTCAGGTTTAAAAAATCATGATGGTGATTTCTGTTAGAGGAACACTAAACCCAGAAAATGCACAAATTAAAAATCGTGTCCCTGAAATTAGAGATGAGCGAACAAATCGAGATTTGTTTCAGGTCCGGTTCACAGAATTTTTTTTTAAAAGTTCAGTTTGGACCTGAATCAGTTTGAGACAAACCAAAGTTTCTCCAGTTGCCCTGGAAGTTGGGATATAACCCTCCTCTAGCCTCCTTATATGGGGTCATTTATCAAACTGGTGTAACGTAGAACTGGCTGAGTTGCCCATAACAACCAATCCAATTCCCCCTTTCATTTTCCAAAGGAGCTGTCAAAAATGAAAGGTGGAATTGGATTGGTTGCTATGGGCAACTAAGCCAGTTCTACGTTACACCAGTTTGATAGATGATCCCAATTATTTATTAGGAAAAGGTTTTATCTCTTTTCGTTTATTATTTTATAATTTTTTTTTTTTTACCCTCTCTAAGCTGTGGAATGCAATGCCAGCAATAGTAAATGATGTCTGAGTGACATACATAGCTATGGGTAAACACACATTTTTATTGTTGTCATATAGTGTGTTTAAAAAGACAATGTGCCAGCAGTGCACACGTCTTATGCTTTTTCATATTCCAAAGCATCTAAAAATGTTCCCTTATTGGTGGCAGATGATGTTTAAACACACAGTGTTAGGGGAAAAAACTAATAAAAAGTGGCATGTAGGAACGCGATGGTGGTATTAGTGGCATGATGTAGGCTGCAAGCAGCAGCCATGCAGAATGTGATGGTTGGAAAGTGGCATAAGTGGCATGATGCATGCCACAGCATGCAGCAGCCTTACACAATGTGATGGTAGGCAGGCAGGCAGACAGCAAGAGTGGCAAGATGGTGCACTGGCAGCAAGGAGAGGTCTATTAATCACATTCAACCTGCCTGGACTGCAAGAAAATGTCCATGTTGATGCAATAACTGCATACATTTAGGATGCTTAAATAATTTTAACCTCGACCCCCCCAAAAAACAGACAACAACAGTGATGATGAGGAAAGATGGTTCTCCAACTGCTCTTCTTCTTTCATGGTCCTCTGCTGCATGAGTCAGCGTATGTTCTAAGATAAATGTGAGAGGGATGACATTGTTCATGCCACAGTTGTCCCTGCTCACAAACTTGGTGTCCACCATGGAGTGCAGCTTGATGCACAGGAAGAACCGCAAGGAGTGGCCCACATTCTATGCCACATAAGAGCAGCAATGTGGCCAGTTGGGGGGTTCAGCTTGTACGCAAGCTAATTGCTGGTGCAGAAAAGTTTTTTTTCATGGACAAATGTTCCATTATATATGTCTCACAATGGAGCTGAGGACAAGGAGAAGAAGAAGGTGATGATGAAAAAGATACCATACTGCTTTGTGATGCAGGTTGGCTGCCACAAAGAGGACTAGAGTTGAGCAAAGGTTTTGAAAATTTGATTTGGCTGCTTAGCAAAATTTTACAAAAAATTATCTTCATGACTAATTACTTTGTCACAAAACACATTTTTTTTGTAAGTAGCGGGTGCAATGACAGGCAAGCCACCGCCATCTTGCTTGAAAATCTGGCTTGAAATCTTGCGCGGCCCGATATGATGTCATCATGCCATTACCACATGCATGATTTTGGCCGAGATCTTTAATCAATCGATTTGTTACCACAAAGGACAAGTAAATTCGACTTTGCAGCAAATAAAATTTATCTTGAATTTGGGATCAAATTCGACTTTGTTGGATTCACTTGCATCAACTCTATTGAGAACCAAGAAAAGAAAGACAGACTTGTTCTGATTGGGAATGCTGGCCAGTTGTATTTTCCCAAAGAATCTGTTGATTCTGCCTCATGTGCCCTGGTACCTATAATTGTGATTGAATGGCCACAGCTTATTTTAATCCTGTCTATCGTGCACACCGCTGTGGTTTGGTGTGCCTGGAGAAAAAGCGCCATACGGGAGTTGCTCGCATAAAGCAACAGGCAGCCGAGCTGGGCTTAGCTCTGGCATGTTTTAGGCCTAACCCACCCACAGCATCAGCGTCATTATCTGATTCCAAAGCAGACTGTGCTCTGGCTGTTCTTTGGGAGGTAGGTGGCCTCTGCATTTTATTGCTGCTGACACCACCCTTTTCTGCTGATGTTGCCTCCTCCTCAGCACTCCAATCCGGCTCCCAGATTCTGTTCAGCACACAATTGATATTGGAAACCTCCCTGTCACTTTTATTAGACTGTGAGAAATGATGGTGGGCTCCTAGGTCCCCTCCCTTGCTCTGTTTTGTTCATCTGCCACTGTCGCTGCTCCCACCACCAATACTGTGGCTTCAGGTGCCACTATTACTACCACCATCAATATAGGTATGTACGAGGTCAGCAGTCTCCTCTTCAACCTCCTCCACAGGGCAGCCCAAATGGTGAGAGCTCTCACACAAGTCATCAACAGGGAAACTCTCTTGACTATCTGCCGTGGGCATGGTGGGGTTTTCAGAAAAAAATAAAGAGGAAGGCGCCCCTCTAGAAGACTGGGAGGACTCCACTGAAAGCCATCTTTGGGGCTGTAAGGAGGAGGAGCAGGAGGAAGGCTGTGACCCCTGGCTCCATGGAACAGTGTCAGCCTCTGAAGTCACCTCCACGTCATCCTCCTATGACTGAGAGGAGGAGTGAGCCATCCAATCCACAATCTTATCCTCTTTCTCCTTAACTATAATGCTGTGCTCTTTCCTAAGCCAGCAGGGACAACTGTGGCCTACTACTACCACTACTTCTGGCCGGATAGATGGTGCTACTACTACCCAAATTCTGGTTCTGTGTCTTTTGTTTGGAACCCTTTCATAGCCTGCAGACTTTGCGGATAATGTTGTGCACTCCCCTGTGTATTGGTGTAGTAAACACTTATATATGATGCTAGTTTTAATGTAACCAACAAACCCCCCACCCCCAAAAAATGCAAATTCCAAATGTGTGGAAACTGAATATACATAAACAGACAATTGAGGCTTGACGCTCAATTTCAACTTCACACAAACAGGTAGATAGCGGCCACACCATTAATATTGCTGCAGTAATCACGTACAGTATATATGTGCCACGGTCATTCCCGTCAGGAGATCAAGGAAACTGTCGGAGCATGGAGGAATCTAACAGCCTCTTTGATTACTCCTTGATTCAGTGTTGTTGTTTGACCACACCCCTTGTTTCAGGTGTAGTTTAGTAGTCATTACTTCTACCCTATTGAGTCTTACCCCACTCTTCTGACTGTGCAGTAAGATAGCTTAATTTGGTTTTGGAAGAGCTGGTGTGTTGTTCTCTCTGGAGTTCCTGCTCGTCCATCTCACTACAGAAGTTAAGTGTCACGTTTGTGTTTTGTTTTTCCTTCCTAGTTGGTTGTTACTAGGCCTCAGGAAGATGCTTGTTTCTTCATCTGGTAAGGGACGGGTTTTCTCAGCCCTGTCAATATCTATTGGGATATTTAGGGTCTCCAGGGTCCCAGGTTCCAGGGTATGGGCATTCCTACCGTCAAGGGGTGCCCATACGGTTAGGAGTCAGGGCCAGAAGTAGGGTTCATTAGGAGGTGACCTTTTCCTTTCCCTAGCAATGAGGCCTAGTGGCTTTCCCTTTCCCTCCTGGTTGTCAGTGTGGTGTTTCCTCCTATACCTCATCCATGACATTATCTTACAGCCAATCACCATTTTTGTTCAGGTCAGTGCAGCTATGGATCCTTTGTCTGCACTGGTCGGACAACTGCAGGGGCTGTCTTTGGAGGAAGCAGACCTCTGCGCGACAGTCTTGCAGATTCAGAGACCAGAGGTGGCTGGTTCCGGTGGTGGGTACCAGGCCTGCTCTGAAACTAAGGTTGCCCTCCCAGACTGATTTTCTATTGTCAAGTGACAATTGAATTCGGTTCAGGGAGTCATGTAAATTGTACTTTAAGCTACGTCCATACTCTTCTGGGGATGAGTGTCAACGTGTGGGTATGGTCATTTCATTGCTTAAAGATGATGCCCAGTCTTTGGCTTTTTCTCTACCAACTGGATCGCTGTCCCTCCAGTCGGTAGATGAATTTTTTAGAGACTTGAGTCTAATTTACGATGACCCGGATCTCTCAGGCCGAGACCAAGTTACATGGTTTACGGCAGGGAGAACGCGCCACAGAGATCTATTGCTCTGAATTTAGGAGATGGACCCCGTTCTGTCACGTCCTATCTGAGAGTTTTCATGAAAAACCTGAGTCATTGGAAGCAGCTAAGTCCCTTGCTGTATATCTTGATAGACGCCTGAGGGGAATATCTAAGGGTCTTCACCCTCAGGACGCACTGTCAAATAAGGTGGTGGCGTCCTTTGACACTTATGGTAAAGAGACACTTATGGTTACGCCTTGTGATGAGCCTATGCAGTTAGGCGGAGCTACTCCTGGGACTGCCAGCAAGAGATTTGGTCATTTGAAGGGAGTCTGTTTTTGTTGTAGAAAGAAGGGACAATTTGTGAATATTTGTCCATACATTCAGCCTCAAGGTAAAAACAAACAAAAAATGTTTAATCCCCAAATTACTATTGGTGGTGTGGGTGGGGAGCAAGAAAACTTACTTTTATCATTTACTGGTAGTACCCGATTTCTCCTGTCTACCGAGGTGGTGCTAGAGTACAAAACTGTGGAAATCAAGGTATTTATCGACAGTGGGGAAGGGGTTAACCTTATTAATGTACAGTTTCTATTCATGAGTTGACTACTAGTGCATTAGAGAAAAGTATTTCCATCTTTGCAATTGATTCAGCACCTCATATCACCGGGAGTTTGGCAAAGGGACATATCAGACCATCCAAATCCCCAGTGGCTGCTGGGTTTTTCTTTGTAAAAAAAAAAAAAAAAGGATGGTACTCTTAGGCCAGTCTGGACTTCTGTGAGCTCAACCGTATTACCATCAGTGATCCTTACCCCCTTCTTTTAATTCTGAATTTGTTTATTCAGATTGTCGGTGCCAAGGTGTTCTCTAAATTGGATCTGAGTGGGGCATATAATTTGGTAAGTATCAAGGAGGGGGACAAATGCCTTTTGAGTTAACCAATGCTCCAGTGGTTTTTCAACACTTTATTAATTACATCTTTCATCATCTGGTGGGGAGGTTTGTTGTTGTACATCTGGATGACATACTAATTTATTCTCCAGACATGGAGACTCATAAGGATCATATGAGACAGGTGTTACAGATTCTAAGGGAAAATAAGTTGTATGCTAAGATGAAAAAGTGTGTATTTGCAGTTCAGGAAGTGTAATTCCTGTGTTATCTGCTCTCATCCTCAGTTGTTCGTATAGATCCTGTGACATAGTGAGAGGTTTGGTCTGGGAAAACAGGTATTTTCTTCACAGCATGTGCTGCTGGGCTGATTTACAGCCAGGTGAGGTCAAATACCAGACCGGATTTTAAGTGCGAGTTCGTGTTTTGACAGCACCTGGCTGTCCTTACATAGGCAGCTCGACTCAGAAGCCATGTCTCTGTGTTGGGATATGGGAGACTTTTGTCTGGATGAAGGTTTGCTACCTGTTTGATGTGAAAACAGGTTGGTGCTGCTATGGTTAAGACTCTTTGAGGCAGAATTGCTGCATGGTGTGAATTACCACCGACACCGCAAGGTCACTTTTTGTTTGATTATGCCAGCTTGTTTTGTCACTTGCTTAAAGTGTGAATAAAACACTGAACTGTTTGATCCAAAGAACTTGTTGTTGCCTCTATACTGTGTCCGCTAATCCTGTCTACCAGAGCAAAACCCTACAATCCCGAGAAAGTCTGTGCTGTGTTCGACTGGGATCGACCCAAAAATCTGAAAGCGCTTATGAGGTTTTTGGGGTTCACCAACTACTACTGTAAATTCATCTTAAACTATTCGACTGTGGTTAAACCTTTATCATACATGACTAGGAAAGGTGCAGATATCGCTGTTTGGTCTGATTCAGCATTACAAGCCTTTTCTGCAGTGAAGGAATGTTTTGTGTCAGCCCCTATTCTGGTACAGACATTCATCGTACAGCTTGACGCGTCCGAGGTAGGGGTGGGAGCAGTTTTGTTGCAGGGTCCTTCACCTAGTAAATGGCTCTCATTTTTTTTCTCCAAAAAACTCTTGACTGCTGAAAGAAATTATGATGTGGGTAATAGAGAATTGCTGGCCATTAAGTTGGCTTTTGAGGAATGACATCATTGGTTAGAGGGAGCAATTCATCCTATAACGGTGATTACTGATCACAAGAATCTGGCTTACCTGGAGTCGGCTAAACAACTGAACTCAAGGCAGGCCAGATGGTCGTTGTTTTTCCCCAGATTTAACTTCATTGTCACCTACTGCCCTCAGGCTAAGAATGTCAAGGAGGATGCTTTGTCATGCAGCTTTTGCTGGGGGGAGACTCTAAAGATCCTAGTCCTATTTTGTCTGAAGGGATAGTCATATCTGCCTTATATCCTGTTCTTGAGGCAAAGGTGTTAGAGGCCCAGGGATGCACCAAATTCTTGTCCTCCAGGGAAATTGTTTGTTCCCTCCGAATTACATTACAAGGTGCTTGAGTAACATCACTGTGCGGTGCTTACTGGACACCCTGGGAGCAGATCGACTGTCAATCTCATCTCTCGTAGATATTGGTGGCCGGGGTTGCGTAAGTGTGCTGAGGGCTATGTGTCAGCCTAAGGTGACAAATACCTGGCATTCCGGATCCCTTCTTCCTTTACCCATCCCGTCCAGACCTCATTTGCCCATGTATTTTATCACAGATTTACCGAATTCTGCGGGAAAAAACAGGATTCTGGTGGTAGTTGATCGTTTTAGTAAGATGGCACATTTTATATCATTATCTGTTCTATCTAATGCCAAAACTCTTGCACAGGTGTTCGTCAATAACATTGTGAAACTACATGGCATTCCTTCTGATGTGGTGTCTTATCAGGGCACTCAGTTTGTTTCCAGATTCTGGAAAGCATTTTGTACTCAACTGGAGGTACAATTGTCCTTTTCTTTGGCTTTTCATCCTCAGTCGAATAGACAGAGTGCACTAATCAGAATCTGGAGACTTACTTGAGATTAGGGGCATATGGGTTCCATCCGCAGTTTATTATATTTACATTTAGTCATAGACTACTGGTTGCCTACTCTTGACAGGTGCATTTGTATTTTTATTTATTTAAAATTTTACTTTTATTTTGCTTTCTTAATAATAAATGATGGACGTTTTATTATCTAACCTACTGTATTAAAACTATCTCCTGGACACCCATGTGTGTGCTTCTATTATTGGTTTGTTCCCTTTTAGCACTGTTAATGCAGCATTAGTGTATGAGTTGCAGTCACTCTTTTGTAGCTGACCATTGTTGGTTCTAGCTATTGGCTGTATAGATACTTGATTTGTAACCTTTTGCTGTGAACTATAGTCATTTAAGGATAGTGTTTGATTACTGGAGCAGTTTAGTTACTTGTAAAACGGACTGCTTGCTACTGTTTGTCTGGCCCTTATTGCTGTGGCCGTGTGTTGCAACACTCACTTCCTTATGACTTGATAGTTTCACAGATAATATACATTCCGTTACTTGTCTTGTGATGCAGCTACTTATTCTGCTGCTGCCTGCTAATAATTTATTGACTATTGGTTGTTGCTATAGAGTTGTTGCCATTGTTCCTGACTAGTAATTGCGGCGATTCTCCTACACTATCTGTCTATGATCGAGCTGCTAACAGCTTCTTCTACTGGTTTGTGATGTATATCGTGACGGCAGAGTTGGTTTCTAGGCTGCCTATTAGCTCGCCAGGAACTTTCACACTAATACCTAGGTGCCCTAGAGTCTAAAAACTAATTACTGCCCCCGACATGTTTCGCCATATCCATGGCGTCTTCAGGGGATCGGGCAGTCTGCACGGAGTTTGTGTGTGGCTGTGTTATTTATTACCTCCTATTTCATGACGTGTCGTTAGACTGACCAGTCACTAGGCTTGTTAGAATTCACATTCCTAATACCTTAGATCTGTATGGCTGTTTAGTTCGGTCTTGTGCTGACATCTGTCTTCCCGCAATATTTCGTCAAGTTACGCGCATGTCTTTGAACTTAGATCGTAGAGCTATTTTCGATTTATGACCTAGCTTGTTGCGATTCTTCGTCAAGTTATGTGCATATCTTTGAACTTAGATCATGGAGCTATTTTCGATTTATGACCTAACTTGTTGCGATTCTGCGATGCTTACGATTTTACTACTGTTGTGTTAATTGTTTATATTAAACTTTTGCTCTACATATTTGTATCTACTAATTAGAGGATTTGTCTTAACACTAAACCCATTGTTTTGTTTGATTATTATTATTGTTATATATATTTCTTTTAAACATGATTATGAATTCTACATATGTCTCTTATGCTTGTGGATTTTTATTTTTTATTTATTAATCTGACACTGACTTTGGTAATTTTATTAGGTACTTAACTAAATTCATTTATTTATGTATATATATTTTATTTTTTGATATTGGTAAATCTTTTTATCTATTTTTGGTGTGTGAAGTGACGTTATTTTGTGTGACAATATTACCAATGTTATAGTGCTCATATACTTCTTTTAGTATTCTTTTTATTAGGCTTTTTAATGAATTAATCCATTATTTATTATCATGCTCTTTTTTTTGGATTGATATTAGTTTATTTAATTTTTGGCCACTACTCCATGATTTGTTAATGAAGGTTAGATTACATATATTTCTCTTATATTTATTACTTTTTCTATTCCTTTTCTTTTAGTTGTTTTTACAGAAAAGATGCATAAGTGAAGCCTTCATTTAGGCCTTGGGGTGTAAGGCTTTTTAATCTATATATCCAGCGGGTTTCTTCCTGCTGTAATTTTTTTATCTATATCGCCCTGTCTCGGGCCTGATTTGATTTTAATTATCCCCCATACTTTTAAGCTATCACTTTTCCACTATGTTCAGCTTGTATGTGTCTGGATAAAATGGTATCTGTTATTAGGTTGATATCACTAAAATGTTTTGAGACTCTCCTTTGGAGTTGTTGTATTGTTTTTCCCACATATATTTTGGGGCAACTGCATTGTAAGGCGTAAACAACCCCTGTTGTTTTACAATTTATATACTGGGAAATTTTATACTTTTTGTGGTTAACCGGATTTTGGAATTCTTTACAAGTTAGCATTTTACTGCAGAATTGGCAATTTCCACATGGATAAGACCCCTTTGTGGTTAGCCATGTAGTTTTTTCTGTGTGTTGATAACTCCACTGGAAATGACTATGTACAAGCTGTTCTCTGAGGTTTGGTCCTCTTCTATAAGTGATTGTAGGATATGGTGTAATCACTTTCTGTATATCCTCATCCATTCTTAGAACATTCCAATATTTCTTCAGAATGTTACTTACTTCTTGGTGTTTGATGTCATTATTTGCCTATACAGCACACTCTTTTTTTGGCACACTCTTTTTTTGGCGCTTTCTTTTTGGCAAGCCTGTAGTAAATCGCCTCGATCTCTTTCTTTTGCCTTTCGATAGGCTTTATGTAGCACATTTTTGGGATATCCACGTTCCCAAAATGTTTTATATAGTGTCTGAATTTCGCATTCAAAGCCTTCCTCAGTTGAGCAATTTCTTCTTGCTCTGATATACTGACCTACTGGGATCCCTTTTTTTAGGGGTGTTGGATGGTAACTTGACCAGTGGAAGAGGCTGTTGCTTGACGTGGGCTTTCTATTGATTTCTGTTATTATAGTTCCGTCCTCTGAAAGGCTGAGAGCTATATCAAGGAAATTTAGTCTGTTCAATGAATATACATAAATAAATGAATTTAGTTAAGTACCTAATAATATTACCAAAGCTTGTATAGCTTGGAAGAAAGACGATACAGAGGGGATATGATAGAAACTTTTAAATACATAAAGGGAATCAACAAGGTAAAAGAGGAGAGATTATTTAAAAGAAGAAAAACTGCTACAAGAGGTCATAGTTTTAATTAGAGGGGCAAAGGTTTAAAAGTAATATCAGGAAGTATTACTTTACTGAGAGAGTAGTGGATGCATGGAATAGCCTTCTCTCACCGCCAGACATCTGAGAAGCTCTGACAGACGTTCTTCAGAACCTCCTGCTTGAGGTTCTTTTGTTTTGCTATTGTTTTGTTATCTTGTTTCCCTCTTTCAGCTGTCATCTATTTGCACTGATCGCATCCCTTTAAACCCCCTCCCATACTGCATCACTTTGCGGTTTACACAACTTTCTGGAGTGTGTGCATGCTGGATGCTACAACTAATGCTTCTACAGATAAGTCTGTTCCTTGATTTGTGTTTTCCTGTTTGCTTGATCCTAGGTGACCCTGACTCCCTCCTTATTAAGTGTAGGGAGCCGGTGGTCGTGTCCCCTCACTATTATAGGGTGTTTAGGTGTCATACAGTCGAGGCACGAGGGCATGCAATTTTCTATCATAGAGATCTTTGCATGGGCTGAAAAGACAAGGAGAGTTTCAGGGCTTAAATAGGGGTCACCCTTTTGTTCCTTAGTTTCAGATCAAGCCAGTCGGATCCTTATTTGTAAATTCTTGTTTTCTGTTACACCATCCGTGACATTATAAACCACCTAAACTGTCTTAAGCATGAATCCGGTTTCAACCTTGATTGACCGCATGCAGGATCTTTCACTGGAGGTAGCAGATTTCCGGAAAACTGTCTCTCAGTTTGAGGTGACCGTTTCTGCTTGCGTTCATGGAATTTGTTCTGAGCCTAAAATCTCGCTTCCGGATACATTCTCCGGGGGTAGTGAGAATTTTGTTCGTTTTAGAGAGGCTTGCAAACTCTATTTTCGCCTACTTCCCCATTCCTCTGGTGATGAGGAGCAGAGGGTGGGGATCATCATCTCGCTGCTCAGGGATAACGCTCAGTCTTGGGCCTTTTCGCTGCCGGTGGGGGCATGGCCCCTCCGTTCAGTGGATTATTTTTTTTTAGCCCTGGGTCAGATATATGATGATCCGGATTGTATTGCTCTGGCTGAGTCTAGACTACGTCTTTTATGCCAGGGTAAACAGTCCGCAGAGATATACTGTTCAGAATTTCGGAGATGGGCAGCTGATACTGGTTGGAATGATGCTGCACTCCGAAGTCAATTTTGCCATGGTCTTTCAGAGGGATTGAAAGATGCATTTGCCTTTCATGAGAGACCTACCTCCTTGGACTCTGCCATGTCTCGGGCCGTTCGTATTAACAGGCGTCTTAGAGAGAGAGGAGAGATCACTCCTTCCTGTCATACTCAGTCCAAGGACAGTGTGGCGGTCTCATTCAGAGTGCAGGGGTCTCAGTCTCTCTCAATCCCCTCTGAGCAAGAGCCCATGCAGCTGGGTTTGCTTGCCTCTGACAATAGAAGATTCAGCTCTCAGAGGAGGGTTTGTTTCTGTTGTGGAGGTATAAATCATTTGGCAAATGTTTGTCCCTCTAGGAAATTCAGGCAGTTTTTTGAGAGTAATAAAGAAACAAAAAGAAAAAAATCCTCTAAAAACGTTCCATCTGTTACTATTGGAAAGGTTGATGCGGAAATTGAAGGTTTTCCGTTTGCTTGTAGTTCCCGTTTTGTCCTACCTGCCAGGGTGGCGCTAGAGAGCAAGAACATTTTTTGTGATATTTTTGTAGATAGTGGAGCAGCTGTCAATCTCATTAATAATCAATTTGCTATAGCACATGGTTTCCAGGTATGCACTTTGGGAAAGGATATACCTGTTTTTGATATTGATTCCGCTCCACTTTCTCAGAAATCGTTAAAGGGCAAGGTTCACAATATCCGTTTGATTGTGAGTGATACTCATGTTGAGGATGGGTCATGTTTCGTCCTAAGCGGGTTGCTAGTGTTGGGGCTACCCTGGCTCACTAAACATAACCCCACCATTGATTGGCAAGCGAGGCAAAATTATGGTTTGAGTGACTTTTGCAGAGAGAATTGCCTCACGACATCTGTTTCTGAGGTTTCTACTAAGACTGTACCATCTTTTCTCTCTGAATTTTCAGATGTGTTTTCTGAAAATGGTGTTCAGGAGTTGCCCCCTCACAGGGAGTACGATTGCCCTATTAATCTCATCCCAGGCGCCAAGCTGCCTAAATCTCGTTTATACAATCTCTCTCAACCTGAAAGGGTCACTATGCGTGCTTATATCTCTGAGAGCCTGAGAAATGGACACATACAACCCTCGAAGTCACCTGTTGCCGTTGTTTTTTCTTTGTTAAGAAAAAAAGATGGTTCTATGTGTAGTTAACACACCAGTCTCAGTTTCAGGTGTGGAATGTATCTGGGCGGCTGGCGACCTTGCTTCACCACATCCAGGTTTTCACAGAGATTTTTATATGCTCCTTCTTCGATCTAGTAGGTCGCTTAGGGTTATTGCTATTATCTTAGTAGTTTCATAATAACACTCACTTCTTCATCTCACCTATGTGTTTACTGTTAATGCCTCATATGCTGGCCCTGTACTGTTCTCAGGGCAGAGTACTTCTATTATGGATTAGAAGTACGGACCCAAGTTGGTCCTACACTGGGAGACTGAAATCCCAAGATTCCTCTTACAGCAGAGGTTTGTTCATTTTGAGTTTGTTCTATGTTTTGACGTTATTTCCTTTATTTTCTAGATCCTTCCCACCCCCCCACAAAAGCACTTCATCGGTACTATTATCACCACCAACCTCTCCATCGGTCATCAGAAATGGAGTTGAACCAGGCATCCGTCGATATGTAAGTTTTCCCCTCCCTCACCTCAAATATCACCATGGCTGACATTCACATAGCATCATACAATGTTAAAGGTCTAAAAAATCCATGTAAGAGAGGTCAGATCCTACACTACTTACAAGAAGAAAAATCCAAAGTTATATTACTACAAGAAACACATTTTAAAAACAATCAGATCCCCAATCTCTCTAGATCATATTACAACCAATGGTTTCATAGTTCTTCCCCACACTCAAACAGACTTGGCACTAGTATAGGCTTTCATAAACAACTTGATTTTAACATGACTGACACACTAACAGACCCAAATGGTCGCTTTATTTTAGTAAAAGGTACTATTAATTCCCAAATATATACCTTTGCCAATTTTTATGCACCCAACGAGGCCCAGAAAATTTGGTTTGAGAAAACTTGGCAAAAATTCGAAGATTTCAGAGAAGGCATAAACTAGGCATTTTAATGTTGCCCTCAACCCTCTACTTGACACCTCATCAGGGAAGTCCTCCGTCCCCTTTAAAACCCTCAACTGCATAAAGAAACTTATACACAACAGCAATCTCATAGATGCGTGGCGAGCGAACAACCCCAAGGAAAAATATTTTACTTTCTTCTCGGCTCCTCATAACTCCTACCACAGAATAGATTATATTCTGGTGCCTATATCCCAAATACACTTATGCGCCCAAACGCACATTGGCAACACGGTCCACTCTGACCATGCCCCAATCTTCGTCACCTGGAAATTAACTAACACTCGTCCCAAAACCTTTATTTGGAGGTTGAACGAGACTTTGCTAGATGACACACAGGTCAACGAAAAGATAAAGGAAAAGTTGATAGAATATTTCACGGTGAACGCGTCAGACAAGCTATCCCCTCATACAATTTGGGAAGCACATAAAACCGTCATTAGGGGAGAGTTTATCTCCACAGCCTCACACATTAACAAGATAAGACGCGCTAAAACAGCTGAGCTCTATGACAAATTATCTGAGTTAGAAACTGCCCACAAAAGGTCCTGCTCTGACCATCATTTAATAGAATTGGCATCAGCTAGAGATGAGCTTAAAGGACTTCTAAACAAACAATCAGCTAAACTATACATGGCCCTAAAGCAAAAGTTTTTTGCCCATGGCAACAAACCCACCAAATTTATGTTAGCCCTAATAAGACAACGCAAAAGGAAATCCAGGATCTCGACCATCCGGAACGATAGGAAAGAACTAGTGGAAGATGATTTGGAAATTGCAAACGCCTTTCACGAATTCTATTCGGCGCTTTATAATATAGATAAATCGGATTCTGAAAACATCCGTACAGAGAAGGCAGCTCGAACTGCAGCCTTCTTAGACAACCTCTCACTTCCTTCTCTGTCCCCTACTCAGGCCTCTGAGCTATGCACCCCAATTTCACCCTCTGAAATTTCAGCCACCCTAAAAAAAATGGCGAAAGGTAAAGCCCCAGGACCGGATGGCCTTCCCTTGTTATACTACATCTCTTTTAAGGACACGCTAATGCCACACTTACTCAACTCTTTCAATGCTGCTCTCTCAGGTAAGGCGTTTTTACCGCAAGCAGTGAATGCCCATGTCACCCTAATCCCGAAACGACAGAAGGACCCCAGTCTTTGCTCAAGCTATAGGCCCATCTCTTTGTTGAATCTGGATATAAAGATTTACGCAAGAGTTCTAGCCAATAGGATTAAGCCATTATTGCAGGATCTAGTGCATCCTGACCAAACTGGGTTTGCGCCTAACCGAGAAAGCAAAGATAACACTTACAAAGTAATCAATACCATAGCCTTGGCGAGGAGAACCGGGACTCCCTTAGTGGTTTTGGGAACAGATGCAGAGAAAGCATTTGATCGGGTGGCCTGGGCATTCATTAAAAACACCTTAGCCAAATTTGGTTTTCCCGAACGCTTCATTACTGCCATTTTCTCAATGTATGGCTCACCCAGCGCAAACTTAAAATCAATGACATTCTCTCTGACCCGTTCCAAATTAATAATGGGACCAGACAAGGATGCCCTCTCTCTCCAATCCTTTTTATTCTCACAATAGAACCACTTTTACAGTTTATCAGACAATCAAAAGAGATAAGGGGGTTGGATTGTGGAGGCTTAGAGATCAAACAAGCGGCCTATGCAGACGACCTTTTGCTGCTAGTATCTAATCCCCTACAAGCATTTCCAACCATCATTAAAGTGTTCACAGAATTTGGCTTCATTGCCAATTTTAAAATCAACCTCCCAAAGTCCGAGGCTATGAACATAAATCTCCCACCCAGTTTTTTAAAAAAAAGCTTAAAGCAAACTCCCCATTTGAATGGACGCAATCCCACATAAAATTCCTAGGCATAAACATTACATCTGACCTAGCTAAATTATATGAGGCTAACTTTCCACCTCTGCTCAGAACAATCCCTGATATTTTAAACTCATGGTCTCCTTCCTTCATTTCCTGGTTAGGTAGGCGCAATATTTTTAATTCCCTTATAGTGCCTAAAATCACCTATTTACTACAAGTCCTACCGATAAAACTACCTAGTAGCTTTTTCAATTCTTTCAGAAAGATCTGTTCATCCTACATTTGGGGAAACAAGAAACCCAGAATCTCTAACAAGATTTTACTGCTGCCCTTTGTTAAAGGAGGAATCGGTTTCCCTTCCATCACAAGATACCACAGAGCGGTCCACATCAATAGGACCATTGACCTATTGAGACAGCCTAAACACAAGCTCTGGATCCCATTAGAAGAAAAAGTGATAGGTTCCCCGATCAGACCTCTACTGATGTCTGAAACAGGGAAAGCCACATCCCGGATCACAGATAACCCACTCATATTAACCACTCTGTCAATATGGAGCATCCCAGAAGTGAGAAGCAATTGCATGCCCTTCCCCTCCCCCCTCATGAACATCAAGGATTGCCTCAGTCTAAACGCGGAGAGTTTTAAAATCTTACCTACACAAATACGAGATTCAACACTTCCTATAGAGGAACTTCTAGACAGTGAAGGTACCTTTCTAAGTGCTACAAACATAATAAAGAAGTTCTAATTACTCAATTTAAATCAGGTGCAATACTCTTGTCTGAAAAATTCTGTGAGCCCCATCATTAAGAAAATAAGAACAGATTCAACATTATCCTGGTTTGAAAAACTAGTCTCACAAACTCTCTATCCTACAAAAATAATCTCCACTGTCTCTAAGAATCTGTTACTACTAGAACTCCCCCCCTCCTTATATTTCCTAAAGGAATGGGAAAGGGATCTAAACGTGAAATTCTCAGCAGAGGATAAGAGTGTATTGTTGAACGCACCTAGATTGTCTTCTAGATGTGTCACAATACAAGAAAATGCATACAAAGTACTCACCAGGTGGTATTTAACCCCAGTAAGATTGAGTCTGATGTATAGCAGCTCTTCTGACAGGTGCTGGAGATGCTTAGTTGAGAAAGGCTCCTTTCTACACATTTGGTGATCATGCCCATATATTCGGACGTATTGGGATAAAATCTTTAACTTGATTAGAGTCATACTGGGACTAAACAAAGATTCACTCCCGACTTGCCCCAAGACAGCCCTCCTGTCTCTACTAACACACCCTTTAGCCAGCCTTAAAAAGGCACTTTTGAATATCCTACTGGCAGCAGCCAGACTTCTAATTGCCCACAATTGGAATCAATATCCCAGTGGAAAAGTAAAGTAGAAGCTTTAGCCAGGTTAGAGGAGTTGTCGCATTGGGAAACACGCTCGCATCATAAGTACCTGAAAATCTGGTCCCCCTGGAGAGATAATATCGACTACATCACCACTCATCAGATTATAGAACTGGACACTCCCTCTCTATAGTTCTCACCCACAGGTGTTCACTACATGATTTCTCCATGCCTAGTGCATTATCTTACTAGAGATGCCTGACATCAATTTCATACGCCGTATTGATAGGATGCCTGGTCACTCCAGCCAGCTCACAGATTACCTTTCTTACACTACATCCTGGTGGTTCAGACTCCCGCTCTCACACTGGTGGTAAACGCGTGCCCTCCCACCTTGTTTCCCCCCCCCCCCCCCCTTCTGCCTACCTGTTAAGTTTATTTTCATTTTTATTTATATTTTCTCCTTTTTTATTTTTTGGTTTCCCCTTACTTGATACTATTAATGTTAGAAGCTAGGTACTACCTCTTGGCTTCTCGCTTCAGCCGGACAAAGGGTATCTCTGTAATAAAGGGGGGACGTTGGTTCTTACGTTATCTGATTAGACATATAGGAGTCCTACATAAGATCTCGTCCCTTGCATGCCCCAGCTCCAAGAAGACCGTTTAACACAGCTTTCTTGTTTGCTGACAAGAAGCCATTATATAACAGGTTGCAAAGGTTAAGTTTAACGATAATAAATGTTCTTGCATTTTTGCATGCTTCTTCCGCCTTAGTCTGTCAGGCTGTATTGTAGCGTACTAAAATTGTACCTTTGTCTTAATTGCTTTACACCATTTTGTGCGGACTCACTTGTATACTATTGCAGAATCTGCTTTTTTGCACTACTGTTTGTATACCCTTATCTTTGTTATAAAATCAATAAAAATAAAAAAAATAAAATAAAAAAAAAGATGGTTCTTTAAGACCATGTCTGGATTTCAGGGAGCTGAACAGTATCACAATTCGTGACCGTTATCCGCTTACTCTGATCCCGGACCTGTTTAACTAGGTTGTTGGGGATAAAGTTTTTTCCAAGTTGGATCTAAGAGGGGCATACAACCTGGTCTGGGTCAGTTAAGGAGAAGAATGGAAGACGGCCTTCAATACCCCTGAGGGCCATTTTGAGAATTTGGTTATGCCTTATGGTTTGATGAATGCTCCAGCCGTCTTTCAGCATTTTGTGAACAGCATTTTTTATCATTTAATAGGGAAATTTGTACCAGTGTATCTAGATGACATTTTGATTTTTTTCTCCTGATTTCAAAACTCATTAGGACCACCTATGTCAGGTCTTGCTCATCCTGCGGGAGAATAAATTGTACGCTAAACTGGAAAAATGTGTGTTTGCGGTTCCAGAAATTCAGTTTCTGGGGTTTCTTCTCTCCGCTTCTGGTTTTCGCATGGACCACGAGAAGGTCCGCGCTGTGCTTGAGTGGGAGCTTCCTGAGAATCAGAAGGCACTGATGCAGTTTTTGGGTTTTGCCAATTATTACAGGAAGTTTATTTTGAATTATTCCTCTGTTGTTAAACCACTCACTGATATGACTAGAAAGGAGGTAGATTTTTCCTCCTGGTTGGTAGAGGCATGTAAGGCCTTTTCTAGTATCAAGGAGAGTTTTGCTTCTGCTCCCATCTTGGTACAACCTGATATTTCTCTGCCCTTCATAGTTGAGGTGGACGCTTCTGAGGTGGGTGTGGGTGCGGTCTTGTCTCAGGGTCCCTCTCCTGCCAAATGGCGACCGTGTGCCTTTTTCTCGAAGAAACTCTCCTCCGCAGAGAGAAATTACGATGTGGGAGATAGGGAGTTGTTGGCCATCAAGTTAGCTTTTGAGGAATGGCGCCATTGGCTAGAGGGAGCCAGGCACCCTATTACCATGTTTAGTGACCATAAGAATCTGGCCTACTTGGAGTCAGCCAAGCGTCTGAACCCGAGACAGGCCAGATGGTCTTTGTTCTTTTCAAGGTTTAATTTTGTTGTCACGTTCCGCCCTGGGGTTAAGAATGTGAAGGCAGATGCCCTGTCACATTGTTTTCCGGGAGGTGGGTATTTTGAAGACTCGGGTCCCATTTTGGCTGAAGATGTGGTGGTCTCTGCTCTTTATCCTGAATTGGAGGCAGAGGTTCAGGCAGCCCAGGCAGAGGCTCCTGATCTTTGTCCTCCTGGGAGGTTGTTTGTGCCTCTCGCTTTACGACACAAGGTTTTAAGGAGCACCACGATACTGTCGTTGCTGGGCACCCGGGCGGTAGAGCCACAGTGGATCTCATCGCTCTGAGATTCTGGTGGCCGGCACTTCGTAAGTCGGTTGAGGGTTTTGTGGCAGCCTGCGAGACCTGCGCTCGTGCCAAAGTCCCTCATTCATGGCCATCAGGTCCTTTCTTCCATTACCCATTCCTTCCCGTCCTCGGACACATCTGTCCATGGACTTCATTACGGACCTGCCTCGTTCCTCGGGGAAGACTGTGATTCTGGTGATGGTGGACCATTTTAGCAAAATGGCACATTTCATTCCTTTTCCTGTATTGCCCAATGCTAAGACACTGGCGCAGGCATTTCTTGATCACATTTTCTAATTGCATGGTATTCCTTCAGACATAGTCTCCGATAGGGGCACGCAGTTTGTTTCCAGATTCTGGAAGGCTTTCTGTTCTCGCTTGGGGGTTCGGTTGTCATTCTCTTCTGCTTTCCACCCGCAGTCGAATGGCCAGACAGACCGCGTCAATCAGAATCTGGAGACATATCTGTGCTGTTTTGTGGCGGAGAATCAGGAGGATTGGTGTTCTTTTTTGTCCCTTGCTGAGTTTGCTTTAAATAACCGTCGTCAGGAGTCCTCTGATTAGTCACCATTTTTTGGTGCATATGGGTTTCATCCGCAGTTTGGGACATTCTCTGGAGAGGGGTCTTCTGGTTTACCTGATGAGGAGAGATTCTCCTCGTCTTTGTCATCTATTTGGCAAAAGATTCAGGATAATCTAAAGAGCATGAGTGAGAGATATAAGCGTGTGGCAGATAAGAGACGTGTACCTGGTCCGGACCTGAATGTTGGTGATCTGGTGTGGTTGTCTACTAAGAATATCAAATTGAAGGTTCCCTCCTGGAAGTTGGGTCCTAAGTTTATTGGGCCTTACAAAATCTTGTCCGTCATCAATCCTGTTGCCTACCGTCTTGATATTCCTCAGACTTGGAAGATCGATAATGTTTTTCATAAGTCCCTATTAAAACCTTATGTCCAACCCATTGTACCCTCCTCTTTGCCTCCTCCTCCGATTGTGGTTGATGGTAATCTTGAATTTCAGGTCTCAGGATTGTGGATTCTCGTGTTGTCCGCGGTTCTCTCCAGTACCTCGTTCATTGGGAGGGTTATGGTCTTGAGGAGAGGACATGGGTCCCAGTGACGGACATTAAGGCCACTCGTCTCATCAGGGATTCCATAGGTCCCATCCTGAGAAGGTGAGCTCTGAGTGTCCGGAGTCCACTCGTAGAAGGAGGGGTACTGTCACCGCCAGACATCTGAGAAGCTCTGACAGACCTTCTTCAGAACCTCCTGCTTGAGGTTCTTTTGTTTTGCTTTTGTTTTTTCATCTTGTTTCCCTCTCTCAGCTGTCATGTAGTTGCACTGATTGCATCCCTTCAAATCCCCTCCCATACTGCATCACTTTGCGGTTTATACAACGTCCTGGAGTGTGTGCATGCTGGATGCTACAACTAATGCTTCAACATATAAATCTGTTCCTTGATTTGTGTTTTCCTGTTTGCTTGATCCTAGGTGACCCTGACTCCCTCCGTATTAAGTGTAGGGAGCCAGTGGTTGTGTCCCCTCACTATTATAGGGAGTTCAGGTGTCATACAGTCGAGGCACGAGGGCAAGCAATTTTCTATCATAGAGATTTTTGCATGGGTTGAGAAGACAAGGAGAGTTTTAGGGCTTAAATAGGGGTCACCCTTTTGTTCCTTAGTTTCGGATCAAGCCAGTCGGATTCTTATTTGTAACTTCTTGTTTTCTGTTACACCATCCGTGACACCTTCCTGCTGAAGTGGTAGCTGCAAATACAGTGAAGGAGTTTAAGCATGTATGTGATAGGCATAAGGCCATCCTTCATATAAGATAGGGCCAAGGGCTATTCATAGTATTCAATACATTGGGCAGACTAGATGGGCCAAATGGTTCTTATCTGCCGACACATTCTATGTTTCTATGTTTCCAATTACATTTAACAATCCTCAAAAAAAAAAAAAAAAAATCCAACATTCTGGAAACTGAATATATGTAAACAGATGACTTAGGCTTGATACTTAATTTCAACTTAACACACACAAATTTCTGCCACACCATGGATATTACTGCAGTAATCACATGTACATGCTGCTTAATTAAACTGAAAGACTCCCCCCCAAAAAAACAAAAAAAACTAATTGTGACCTTATGTAATAACATACATAAGCGAGCGACTGAGGCTTGATGCTAAATTTCTCAGTAGTACACACAGGTAAACTGCTGTTATACCTTGTGTAATACTTACTTATATGTGGTGGTTTAATTACATTTAACAATCCCCCCAAAAATGTAGATCCTAATCGTGTGGAAACTGGATATAAGTAAATGTACGATTGAGGCTTGATGCTCAATTTCAACTTAACACACACAGGTAGATTTCTACCACACTTTGAATATTGCTAAAGTAATCATGTACAGTATATATATGCTGATTAGTTATTTTGAATGACCCATAAAAAAAAAAAAATATATATATATATATATATATATATATATGTATAAGTGGTGTGCCAACCAATTTCTACTGACACTCAATTTTCAAACACAGGTAGATTGTTTCCAGACATTATATATATATATATATATATATATATATATATATATATATATATATATATCTCTTAATTATATTGAACCCTAAAAAAAAAACTGATACAGGTCCTGTCTCTTCTCACCCTGTCTGTCAGCTGCCCTGCTCCTCTCCATTGTACAATCCTAGCCTTTCTCTTTACTTTCCCTGGCAATAAGCTTGATTGATTGATTTCTGATTGTCCCTGATTGATTTTCACTGTCTCTCAAAGATTGTTTTCCTCTGCTAGAGCATCTCCCTGCCTGCTGCAGAACTGATTGGCTCATCCAGGATGTCTTTCTGCCTGGGAGCCAATCATGGCGAGCCCTCCCTCCCACTTGGCTCATTCATCCTTATCTGAAATCCTTCCGTTTATTTCCTCCATTCCATTGGTTCAATTTAATTTCATACTACAGTTAAAACTAAGAAACATCTATTTCCCATCAGCTACAGTATGCACTTATAACAATGAGACTAGATGTGAGGGAAGTGGCTGAAGCAGGAACTTTGCCCTGCCGTGTCTGCAGTAGGACAAAGACATTATTACGTCCCATCCCCTCAGTGAGGCTCTAGACAAAGATGAAACATATCAGCAGAAGATTAACTTGATTATTTTCTGCAGGATTTCTCTGCAGACTGACAAACAGTGAAGGCAACTACATTTCTTGCTCACTTTTAGCATTCATTTATAGGTTTTAGTGCTCCAATCATGGTGAGGTTATGTGGGAAAAACAGTACTACTGATAAGATTATAGTTCATAGTGTGCAAATAATATAACAAATTTTTTGTAGATTTCTAACTTTTTACTATTGCTAATGATGGCATGTTATCATTAGGATATGTCATAATTTGTTGTATCAGTATCTGAATGCTGGGAAACCAATAAATCCTTAGAATTAACCCCTTAGTGACCAAGCCTGTTTGGGCCTTTATGACCAAACGTTTTTCTTCCTTTTTTCATGGTCTCGTTCCAAGAGCTATAACTTTTAAATTTTTCATCTATATAGCTTTATGAGGGCTTGTTTTTTACAGTACAAGTTGTAGTTTTTAATGGCAACATTTTGGGGTAGGCATAACTTTCTGATTAACTTTTATTAACTCTTTCTGGGAGGGAAAAATAGCAATACTGCCACTACGTTTTTACATTACAAATTTTACGGCGTTCATTTGTCGGTACAAAATAAAAATTTTAAGTTTTACTACTTTTTTTCCAATAAAACCCCTTTTATTAAGCAAAAAAATGATTTTGCATTGCCATTTCACAAGACCAATAACTTCTTTTTTTTTCTATGGAGTTGTGTGAGGGCTTGATTTTTGAGGGACAACTTGTATTTTTTCATTGGTATTATTTTGGACTAAATGCCGCTTTTTTTCTCACTTGTTATTACGTTTTTCTTCGGTGGAAACTAAGAATAAATTAGAAATTCTGTAATTATTTTTTTTTTTTACGGCGTTCACCATAGAGGATAATTTATGTAATATTTATGTAGTTTTGGTCGTTACGGACGCGGCAATACCAAACATATGGGGGATATTCTCTTTTTGCAATTTTTTTCATTGAAAAGCGTATTTTCAATGGAAAAAAAAGCATATTTTTTATTTTATGGATTTTTTTTTTAAAATAAATGTGTATTTTTTTCTATTTTTTTTTACTACTTAAAAGTCCCACAAGGGAACTATAATATACAGTTTTTTGATTGCTTTTAAAATGTAATGCATTGTCTCTATATAATGCATTACATTTACAGCAATGCTATTCAAAGATTGACCAGCAGACTGCGCCAGAGAGGCACAGCCTGCTGGAGAGAACTGCAGACAGGCTAGGGGGCCCTGATCAGAAGCGAGGTAAGCTTCACAACACATCAACACCCCGCAATCTTATTTTCGGGGTGCTGATGAGAGACAGGGGGAGTCCGCTCCCTCTGTCACACCTTTACATGCAGCGGGCGCCATTGCGCCCGGCATGTAAAGGGTTGAACAGCCTGGATCGGCACTTCTGCCGGTCAGGGCTGTTAGAGCAGGGCCCCGGCTCTCATGTGAGAGCCGGGACCGCACTCCTCGCTGCACGGGGGAGCCGTGCAGCGCTTAGACTGGGCCGCCGTAAAAACGCGGCAGCCCAGCCTTAGGCCCCTAAGTGGCCGCCGTAAAAAGGCGTATGGGTGGTCACTAAGGGGTTAAAGGAGTTATCTCACTTCAATAAGTGGCATTTATCATGTAGAGGAAGTTATTACAAGCCACTTACTAATGTATTGTTATTATCCATATTGCTTCCTTTGCTGGCTGGATTCATTTTTCCAACACATTATACACTTCTCGTTTCCATGGTTACAACCACCCTGCAATCCATCAGTGGTGGTCATGCTTGCACAATATAGGAAAAATCACTAGCCTATGTGCGCTCCCACAGTCCCGGCCACCACATTAGTAAGGGCCTTGTATTAACTTTCTTTACATGATGAATGCCATTTGCTGAAGTGAGACAACCCCTTTAATTGATCATAGGCACAGTTTAGTGCTGTAGCTCCTGCAAAGAGAAGCTCCAGAACACCCACGGTACCTTTTAACAACACATCCTTGTTAACTTCAATGAGGTTGCGTTGCAATCCCCTTCATAGCAATGCTGCAGGCCACAATAGTTCAGTAAGTAAAGGGACCCCATTTGTTTTCAGAATAGTGCAGGAGACAAATGTTAGACCTTTAGAGATTATAATATGGCATAAGCAATAAGCCTAACACTATTAAACTAAACACCCATTTTAATTGAGAAAGGGGAGCATGTAGTAAAATTCAGACTTGATCAGACTAGGGTTGCTTCATTCATTCTGGTAATTCCTTAGTAAAATAATATTCTTGCCTAGATACTGTAAATCTAAGGTAGGTTCACATCATGTTTTATGGCTCCCTTCGATGTATACCTTAGAAACAAAGGATACAAAAACTCAGCACACCATAATCTTGTTTGCCGCAGAGTCCAGTAAAAAAAAAAAAAAAACATATACTGTTTTACAATGGTAGAGAAAAACATATACTTTTTATTTTTTTTGTATGGCATCAGTCTGAGCTGTCCGTACATTTTTTGTATACAATAAAAAGATGGGAAAAAATGTGATGTGAACCGCCCCTTAAGCTACATTTACACAGTCATTATTTGATCAGTATTTTGCATGAGAATTTGTAAGCCAAAACCAGCCGTTAAATCAACAGGGAGACAGCATAGTGGAGGCTTTTGCCTTTTCCATGTTTTGGCCCCACTCCAGATTTTGGATTACAAGTAGTACTGACTAAACTGCAGCAGCTCCCAGCACTGACAGGGAAGCATAGCATTGCATTGATTTATGATGCTATGTAACCCTTACAGTTCTGCTGTCACTGTAATCCAATACATTTCAGTACTCTAAGGCCCATTCATTTCTATGGGGCTGTGCACATGAGCGGTGATTTTCACGCATCACTTGTGCGTTGCGTGAAAATCGCAGCATGCTCCACTTTGTGTTCTTCTATACGCAGGCCCCATAGAAGTGAATGGGGCTGCGTGAAAATTTTCACACACAGTTTCAAGGAAACGATCGGGATGCGGACCCAATCATTATTATTTTCCCTTATAACATGGTTATAAGGGAAAATAATAGCATTCATAATACAGAATGCTAAGTAAAATAGGGATGGAGGGGTTAAAAAAAAATAAAAAAAATTTAACTCACCTTAATCCACTTGCTGTGCAGTACGAAAAAGATCTGTGGTGATGTCACTGCGCTCATCACTGCGCTCATCACATGGTCCGTCACATGATCCATCACCATGGTGATGGATCATGTGATGGCCCATGTGATGAGCGCAGTGATGTCATCAAAGGTCCTTTACCCAGGTCCTGAAGAAAGAAGAAAAAGAGAAGCCGGGCTGCGCGAACAAGTGGATTAAGGGAGTTATATTTTTTTATTTTTTTTTAACCCCTCCAGCCCTAATTTACTTAGCATTCTGTATTAAGAATGCTATTATTTTCCCTCGCAACCATGTTATAAGGGAAAATAATACAATCTTCGCAACACCTAACCCTGAACTTCTGTGAAGTTCAGATTTGGCTATCAAACATGCAGATTTTTCTCACGCAAGTGCAAAACACATTAAAATCAATATAATGCTATGCAACCCAGCAGTGCTGGAAGTTTGGGACGGGAGCTGCTGAATACTGACGCTGCGAGTCCGGAGTGTGGAACTCACTCATCTGAAAGGGGCCTTAGAGTTCTATGCAATTAGTGGTTGTAAAAACCAGTAAAATAGTTGTATGCATTAGCCCCTATATCAATTCCTCAGGTGATTACTTTGCCTATGTATTTGTAAGGATGCTGCTGATAGTGTCAATAACGAGTGGACATATGGCCAACCTAAGCTGTTCCCACATAGTTCCCCATACATGCTCGGCACAGTATTTAAGTAAAGTCAGTTTAGTTATAAAACTAGAACAAACAAACAAAAAACAAAACACTTTTTTTATTCTTTTTGGCATTTTTCACAAGTAAGGACTTTGTTAAAGGAGTTATCTAGGAAAATATATTTATGACATCCTCAGGAAAGGTAATCAGTATCAGATATGTAGAGGTGCGACACTTAGGACCCCTGCAAGTCAGCTGTTACATGAGGTCTTCAGCACCGCAGCCTCTTCCTAGGCGAGGAACATCACTGTACATTGGTCACATGGCCTAGTTGCAGTTCATACCTATTGAAGACAATAGGTCTAAGCTGCAATACCAAGCACTGCCACTATATCATGTATGGCACTGTCTTTTGAAAGCTGATAGGAGACTGCATCGCTCACCGTAGCTTCGTTAAGCACAGTGGCTCCCTGAAACAGATGATCTCGGGGAGGCCAGGACTTGGCATAATTATTAATAATGATCCCCTGATAATAATACATCCTGTACCTGAGTTTTCCAAAAAGTTTGCATAATGGCTGTGCTTCTTTGTACAATCATAACTGTGAAGGAACAGGGTTGTGGTTGTGAGTCAAAGTATTCTCTGTTTTAGCTGCACAGCAAGATTTCTGTCACAAGCAGGGGTGGCTCCCTATCCTATGGAATCTGCCTGCACTGTACTGCTGTGACATCCTTTCTCCTTTTAAAGTGTTTCTTTTTTATTTTTATTTTTTTTCCACATTTCATTCTATTGACGTCTTTTGACAAAGCAAATTTTGAAAAAATATGTTCCATTATAAAGACTAATGCAATGTCAGCTGTCAAATAACAGTAAGCATTATATTTTATACAAGATTATGTGAATTTTTGCTTTGATCAAGTGAAGAATATAGTACCACAGTTGATTCTGAGTTTTAGATGGTTTGATTTGGCACATACGATGCCATATCCTTCATTCACTGTAATCCTTATTCTACCTATGGGGTCCAGAGATGTGGCTGGAAAATCTGATATCTTTCAAGCAATAAGTGTCTTGTATCTTCTTTATTTCTAGCATTATAAAATGCAGCACTTCATGTGATTGCTGTGTTGTTATAAAATAAATAAATAAATGATTCTGGAAATTTGCAGTACAGTATGCTTCAGAGGAATAAAATGTACAATAACTCCTAAGACGCAAAGTGAATGTCGAATTACCATTTTTATTGAAAAAAATTGCACTCTTTGTGATTTTTCTTTTTGACACATTAATTGCTCTTTTATATACAGGGAGAACAAAAGCAGCAGCATGCCATATTTATTCAATGAAAGTTTAGCTGCAGGGGTCATAGTACTTATCTTGCTCCAACACCAGCCAAATTATCTCAGTGGCCAACTTTTAAGAGACTGCAATAATACTTGATCATTTCAGAAGGCTGGTGGGCCAATGCATCATTTTAACAGCATGGTGGCAGATTCAGATCATCTTCATGTTTGGGAAACCTGGGGACAAGTGGCAGACACAGTAAATCATTCTCAAGGATTCCATTTGTCTACAGAGGTCTCAAGATAGCATGAAGCTGCTTTGTAATCTATTTTTAAGCTTTTAGATTGTTTATGCTAGCAACCAGGGCTTTCTTTCCTAGAATTCCTGAGTGTTACCTGTGAATTTAGTGAGGCACTGTAATGTCATATTTATATACTTCTACAAATAGTAATATCATTCATCATTTCTTGAAGGAATTATGCACATTTAAGGCCTCTTTCACACGGGCGTCATGTTTTTGGCCTGGATAAGATGCCGGGTGCATTACGGGAAAATGCACAATTTTTTCCGCGCGAGTGCAAAACATTGTAATGCGTTTTGCACGCGCTTGAGAAAAATCACCATGTTTGGTACCCAGACCTGAACCCGGACTTCTTAACAGTAGTTCAGGTTTGGGATCGTGGTTGTCTAGATTGTATTATTTTCCCTTATAACATGGTTGTAAGGGAAAATAATAGCATTCTTAATACAGAATGCATAGTACAATAGGGCTGGAGGGGTTAAAAAAATAAATAAATAATTTAACTCACCTTAATCCACTTGTTCACGCAGCTCGGCTTCTCTTCTGTCTTCTTCTTTGCAGTGCACAGGAAAAGAACCTGTGGTGACGTCACTGCGCTCATCACATGGTCCATCACATGATCTTTTACCATGGTGATGGATCATGTGATGAGCGCAGTGACATCATCAAAGTCCTTTTCCTGTGCACAGCAAAGATGAAGACAGAAGAGAAGCCGGGCTGCGTGAACAAGTGGATTAAGATGAGTTATATTATATATATTTTTTTTTAACCCCTCCAGCCCTATTGTACTATGCATTCTGTATTAAGGATGCTATTATTTTCCCTTATAACCATGTTATAAGGGAAAATAATAATGATCGGGTCCCCACCCCGATCGTCTCCTAGCAACCGTGCGTGAAAATCACACCGCATCCGCACTTGCTTGCGGATGCTTGCGATTTTCACGCAACCCCATTCACTTCTTTGGGGCCTACGTTGAATGAAAAACACACAAAATAGAGCATACTGCGATTTTCACGCAACGCACAAGTGATGCGTGAAAATCAGCGCTCATGTGCACAGCCCCATAGAAATGAATGGGTCCGGATTCAGTGCGGGTGCAATGCATTCACCTCACGCATTGCACCCGTGCGGAAATCTCGCCCATGTGAAAGGGGCCTAACTCTTTCAGGACTTGACTATATGCTGTTATTTTCCCATTCATATTGCCGTATGAGGGATTGTTTTTGTGGGACAAGTTGTACTTTCTAATGACACCATTTGATATTGCATATGATGTAGTGAGAACCAGAAATTTTTTCAAAAGGAGTGGAATTGAAAAAAAAAATGCTAATCTGCCTCAGTTTTACAGGTTTCGCTTCCACAGCATTTCCTATGCGATAAAACTGGCCTGTTACCTTCATTCTATGGGTCAGTATGATTATAACAATATCACATTTACATAGTTTTCCTTGTGTGTTAATACTGAAAAAACTTTGGAAAAAATGTATTTTCTCTTTTCATTGCCATGTACCCACCATAGTTATTCTTAATGAGCTGTAAGAGGGCTGTTTTTTTTTTTTTTATGTTTGACTTATTTTTTATTACTTTTTATACAATTTTTTGGGTGAGATAACATGAAGAAAAAATGATGAACCAGCCAGTTAGATTGTTTCTAGGGATGAGCGAACTCGAACTGTATAGTTCGGGTTCGTACCGAATTTTGGGGTGTCCGTGACACGGACCCGAACCCGGACATTTTCGTAAAAGTCCGGGTTCGGGTTCGGTGTTCGTCGCTTTCTTCGCGCTTTTGTGACGCTTTCTTGGCGCTTTTTGAAAGGCTGCAAAGCAGCCAATCAACAAGCGTCATACTACTTGCCCCAAGAGGCCATCACAGCCATGCCTACTATTGGCATGGCTGTGATTGGCCAGAGCACCATGTGACCCAGCCTCTATTTAAGCTGGAGTCACATAGCGCCGCCCGTCACTCTGCTCTGATTAGCGTAGGGAGAGGTTGCGGCTGCGACAGTAGGGCGAGATTAGGCAGATTAACTCCTCCAAAGGACTTGATTAACTGATCGATCTGCAGCTGTGGATCATTGAGCTGCTGATCCTCAATTGCTCACTGTTTTTAGGCTGCACAGACCGTTTGTCAGTCTCATTTTTCTGGGGTGATCGGCGGCCATTTTGTGTCTTGTGGTGCGCCAGCACAAGCTGCGACCAAGTGCATTTAACCCTCAATGGTGTGGTTGTTTTTTGGCTAAAGCCTACATCAGGGTGAAGCTGTCACACCAAGTGCATTTAACCAGCAATAGTCTGTTCATTTTTTGGCCATATACAAAATCAGGGGCAAGCTGCGCCTGTCACCAAGTGCATTTAACCCTCAATGGTGTGGTTGTTTTTTGGCTAAAGCCTACATCAGGGTGAAGCTGTCACACCAAGTGCATTTAACCAGCAATAGTCTGTTCATTTTTTGGCCATATACAAAATCAGGGGCAAGCTGCGCCTGTCACCAAGTGCATTTAACCCTCAATGGTGTGGTTGTTTTTTGGCTAAAGCCTACATCAGGGTGAAGCTGTCACACCAAGTGCATTTAACCAGCAATAGTCTGTTCATTTTTTGGCCATATACAAAATCAGGGGCAAGCTGCGCCTGTCACCAAGTGCATTTAACCCTCAATGGTGTGGTTGTTTTTTGGCTAAAGCCTACATCAGGGTGAAGCTGTCACACCAAGTGCATTTAACCAGCAATAGTCTGTTCATTTTTTGGCCATATCCCAGTCTAATTCTGTCACTAAATCCATACCGGTCACCCAGCGCCTAAATACTAGGCCTCAAATTTATATCCAGCTAAATCTGTCCCTAGTGCTGTAGCTGGGCGAGTTATTTAGTGTCCGTTCAAGCACATTTCTTGTTCTGGGTTGAAATACAATTCCCAATTTAGCAATTTCATAATTTAGTGGTTCCTGCTATATCAGAGCTATTTGAAATCTATCCCAAAAAGGGTATATAATATTGAAGGTGCACATTGGGTCATTCAGAATAACTTCACACACACCCGCTACTGTGTATTTCCAAGTCTAATTCTGTCACTAAACCCATACCTGTCACCCAGCGCCTAAATACTAGGCCTCAAATTTAAATCCCTCTAAATCTCTCGTTACCCACCGCTGTACTGTTGTTGCTGGGCAAGATATTTAGTGTCCGTCAAAGCACATTTTTTGTTCTGGGTTGAAGTACAATTCCCAATTTAGCAATTTCATAATTTAGTGGTTTCTGCTATATCAGAGCTATTTGAAATCTATCCCTAAAAGGGTATATAATATTGAAGGTGCACATAGGGTCATTCAGAATAACTTCACACACACGCTTCTGTGCATTTCCAAGTCTAATTCTGTCACTAAATCCATACCGGTGACCCAGCGCCTAAATACTAGGCCTCAAATTTAAATCCCTCTAAATCTCTCGTTACCCACCACTGTACTGTTGTTGCTGGGCAAGATATTTAGTGTCCGTCAAAGCACATTTTTTGTTCTGGGTTGAAGTACAATTCCCAATTTAGCAATTTCATAATTTAGTGGTTTCTGCTATATCAGAGCTATTTGAAATCTATCCCTAAAAGGGTATATAATATTGAAGGTGCACATAGGGTCATTCAGAATAACTTCACACACACGCTTCTGTGCATTTCCAAGTCTAATTCTGTCACTAAACCCATACCTGTCACCCAGCGCCTAAATACTAGGCCTCAAATTTAAATCCCTCTAAATCTCTCGTTACCCACCGCTGTACTGTTGTTGCTGGGCAAGATATTTAGTGTCCGTCAAAGCACATTTTTTGTTCTGGGTTGAAGTACAATTCCCAATTTAGCAATTTCATAATTTAGTGGTTTCTGCTATATCAGAGCTATTTGAAATCTATCCCTAAAAGGGTATATAATATTGAAGGTGCACATAGGGTCATTCAGAATAACTTCACACACACGCTTCTGTGCATTTCCAAGTCTAATTCTGTCACTAAACCCATACCTGTCACCCAGCGCCTAAATACTAGGCCTCAAATTTAAATCCCTCTAAATCTCTCGTTACCCACCGCTGTACTGTTGTTGCTGGGCAAGATATTTAGTGTCCGTCAAAGCACATTTTTTGTTCTGGGTTGAAGTACAATTCCCAATTTAGCAATTTCATAATTTAGTGGTTCCTGCTATATCAGAGCTATTTGAAATCTATCCCAAAAAGGGTATATAATATTGAAGGTGCACATTGGGTCATTCAGAATAACTTCACACACACCCGCTACTGTGTATTTCCAAGTCTAATTCTGTCACTAAACCCATACCTGTCACCCAGCGCCTAAATACTAGGCCTCAAATTTAAATCCCTCTAAATCTCTCGTTACCCACCGCTGTACTGTTGTTGCTGGGCAAGATATTTAGTGTCCGTCAAAGCACATTTTTTGTTCTGGGTTGAAGTACAATTCCCAATTTAGCAATTTCATAATTTAGTGGTTTCTGCTATATCAGAGCTATTTGAAATCTATCCCTAAAAGGGTATATAATATTGAAGGTGCACATAGGGTCATTCAGAATAACTTCACACACACGCTTCTGTGCATTTCCAAGTCTAATTCTGTCACTAAATCCATACCGGTGACCCAGCGCCTAAATACTAGGCCTCAAATTTAAATCCCTCTAAATCTCTCGTTACCCACCGCTGTACTGTTGTTGCTGGGCAAGATATTTAGTGTCCGTCAAAGCACATTTTTTGTTCTGGGTTGAAGTACAATTCCCAATTTAGCAATTTCATAATTTAGTGGTTCCTGCTATATCAGAGCTATTTGAAATCTATCCCAAAAAGGGTATATAATATTGAAGGTGCACATTGGGTCATTCAGAATAACTTCACACACACCCGCTACTGTGTATTTCCAAGTCTAATTCTGTCACTAAACCCATACCTGTCACCCAGCGCCTAAATACTAGGCCTCAAATTTAAATCCCTCTAAATCTCTCGTTACCGCTGTACTGTTGTAGCTGGGAAAGTTATTTAGTGCCCGTCAAAGCACATTTTTTGTTCTGGGTTGAAGTACAATTCCCAATTTAGCAATTTCATAATTTAGTGGTTCCTGCTATATCAGAGCTATTTGAAATCTATCCCAAAAAGGGTATATAATATTCAAGGTGCACATTGGGTCATTCAGAATAACTTCACACACACGCTTCTGTGCATTTCCAAGTCTAATTCTGTCACTAAATCCATACCGGTCACCCAGCGCCTAAATACTAGGCCTCAAATTTATATCCCGCTGAATTTGAATACAATACATTGGGCCAAATAATATATTTGTTGTTGTGGTGAACCATAACAATGAGAAAAACATCTAGTAAGGGACGCGGACGTGGACATGGTCGTGGTGGTGTTAGTGGACCCTCTGGTGCTGGGAGAGGACGTGGCCGTTCTGCCACATCCACACGTCCTAGTGTACCAACTACCTCAGGTCCCAGTAGCCGCCAGAATTTACAGCGATATATGGTGGGGCCCAATGCCGTTCTAAGGATGGTAAGGCCTGAGCAGGTACAGGCATTAGTCAATTGGGTGGCCGACAGTGGATCCAGCACGTTCACATTATCTCCCACCCAGTCTTCTGCAGAAAGCGCACAGATGGCGCCTGAAAACCAACCCCATCAGTCTGTCACATCACCCCCATGCATACCAGGGAAACTGTCTCAGCCTCAAGTTATGCAGCAGTCTCTTATGCTGTTTGAAGACTCCGCTGGCAGGGTTTCCCAAGGGCATCCACCTAGCCCTTCCCCAGCGGTGAAAGACATAGAATGCACTGACGCACAACCACTTATGTTTCCTGATGATGAGGACATGGGAATACCACCTCAGCATGTCTCTGATGATGACGAAACACAGGTGCCAACTGCTGCGTCTTTCTGCAGTGTGCAGACTGAACAGGAGGTCAGGGATCAAGACTGGGTGGAAGACGATGCAGGGGACGATGAGGTCCTAGACCCCACATGGAATGAAGGTCGTGCCACTGACTTTCACAGTTCGGAGGAAGAGGCAGTGGTGAGACCGAGCCAACAGCGTAGCAAAAGAGGGAGCAGTGGGCAAAAGCAGAACACCCGCCGCCAAGAGACTCCGCCTGCTACTGACCGCCGCCATCTGGGACCGAGCACCCCAAAGGCAGCTTCAAGGAGTTCCCTGGCATGGCACTTCTTCAAACAATGTGCTGACGACAAGACCCGAGTGGTTTGCACGCTGTGCCATCAGAGCCTGAAGCGAGGCATTAACGTTCTGAACCTGAGCACAACCTGCATGACCAGGCACCTGCATGCAAAGCATGAACTGCAGTGGAGTAAACACCTTAAAACCAAGGAAGTCACTCAGGCTCCCCCTGCTACCTCTTCTGCTGCTGCCGCCTCGGCCTATTCTGCTGCTGCCGCCTCGGCCTCTTCCTCCGCCTCTGGAGGAACGTTGGCACCTGCCGCCCAGCAAACAGGGGATGTACCACCAACACCACCACCACCACCTCCGTCACCAAGCGTCTCAACCATGTCACACGCCAGCGTTCAGCTCTCCATCTCACAAACATTTGATAGAAAGCGTAAATTCCCACCTAGCCACCCTCGATCCCTGGCCCTGAATGCCAGCATTTCTAAACTACTGGCCTATGAAATGCTGTCATTTAGGCTGGTGGACACAGACAGCTTCAAACAGCTCATGTCGCTTGCTGTCCCACAGTATGTTGTTCCCAGCCGGCACTACTTCTCCAAGAGAGCCGTGCCTTCCCTGCACAACCAAGTATCCGATAAAATCAAGTGTGCACTGCGCAACGCCATCTGTAGCAAGGTCCACCTAACCACAGATACGTGGACCAGTAAGCACGGCCAGGGACGCTATATCTCCCTAACTGCACACTGGGTAAATGTAGTGGCAGCTGGGCCCCAGGCGGAGAGCTGTTTGGCGCACGTCCTGCCGCCGCCAAGGATCGCAGGGCAACATTCTTTGCCTCCTGTTGCCACCTCCTCCTTCTCGGCTTCCTCCTCCTCTTCTTCCACCTGCTCATCCAGTCAGCCACACACCTTCACCACCAACTTCAGCACAGCCCGGGGTAAACGTCAGCAGGCCATTCTGAAACTCATATGTTTGGGGGACAGGCCCCACACCGCACAGGAGTTGTGGCGGGGTATTGAACAACAGACCGACGAGTGGTTGCTGCCGGTGAGCCTCAAGCCCGGCCTGGTGGTGTGTGATAATGGGCGAAATCTCGTTGCAGCTCTGGGACTAGCCAATTTGACGCACATCCCTTGCTTGGCGCATGTGCTGAATTTGGTGGTGCAGAAGTTCATTCACAACTACCCCGACATGTCAGAGCTGCTGCATAAAGTGCGGGCCGTCTGTTCGCGCTTCCGGCGTTCACATCCTGCCGCTGCTCGCCTGTCTGCGCTACAGCGTAACTTCGGCCTTCCCACTCACCGCCTCATATGCGACGTGCCCACCAGGTGGAACTCCACCTTGCACATGCTGGACAGACTGTGCGAGCAGCAGCAGGCCATAGTGGAGTTTCAGCTGCAGCACGCACGGGTCAGTCGCACTACAGAACAGCACCACTTCACCACCAATGACTGGGCCTCCATGCGAGACCTGTGTGCCCTGTTGCGCTGTTTCGAGTACTCCACCAACATGGCCAGTGGCGATGACACCGTTATCAGCGTTACAATACCACTTCTATGTCTCCTTGAGAAAACACTTAGGGCGATGATGGAACAGGAGGTGGCCCAGGAGGAGGAGGAGGAGGATGAGGAAGAGGGGTCATTTTTAGCACTTTCAGGCCAGTCTCTTCGAAGTGACTCAGAGGGAGGTTTTTTGCAACAGCAGAGGCCAGGTACAAATGTGGCCAGCCAGGGCCCACTACTGGAGGACGAGGAGGACGAGGATGAGGAGGAGGTGGAGGAGGATGAGGATGAAGCATGGTCACAGCGGGGTGGCACCCAACGCAGCTCGGGTCCATCACTGGTGCATGGCTGGGGGGAAAGGCAGGACGATGACGATACGCCTCCCACAGAGGACAGCTTGTCCTTACCCCTGGGCAGCCTGGCACACATGAGCGACTACATGCTGCAGTGCCTGCGCAACGACAGCAGAGTTGCCCACATTTTAACCTGTGCGGACTACTGGGTTGCCACCCTGCTGGATCCACGCTACAAAGACAATGTGCCCACCTTACTTCCTGCACTGGAGCGTGATAGGAAGATGCGCGAGTACAAGCGCACGTTGGTAGACGCGCTACTGAGAGCATTCCCAAATGTCACAGGGGAACAAGTGGAAGCCCAAGGCCAAGGCAGAGGAGGAGCAAGAGGTCGCCAAGGCAGCTGTGTCACGGCCAGCTCCTCTGAGGGCAGGGTTAGCATGGCAGAGATTTGGAAAACTTTTGTCAACACGCCACAGCTAACTGCACCACCACCTGATACGCAACGTGTTAGCAGGAGGCAACATTTCACTAACATGGTGGAACAGTACGTGTGCACACCCCTCCACGTACTGACTGATGGTTCGGCCCCATTCAACTTCTGGGTCTCTAAATTGTCCACGTGGCCAGAGCTAGCCTTTTATGCCTTGGAGGTGCTGGCCTGCCCGGCAGCCAGCGTTTTGTCTGAACGTGTATTCAGCACGGCAGGGGGCGTCATTACAGACAAACGCAGCCGCCTGTCTACAGCCAATGTGGACAAGCTGACGTTCATAAAAATGAACCAGGCATGGATCCCACAGGCCCTGTCCGTCCCTTGTCCAGATTAGACATTAACTACCTCCCCATAACCATATATTATTGGACTCCAGGGCACTTCCTCATTCAATCCTATTTTTATTTTCATTTTACCATTATATTGCGATGCTACCCAAAGTTGAATGAACCTCTCCTCTGCCTGTGTGCTAGGCCTAAATATATGCCAATGGACTGTTGCAGTGGTGGCTGACATGAAGCCTGATTCTCTGCTATGACATGCAGACTAATTCTCTGCTGACATGAAGCCAGATTGTCTGTTACGGGACCTCTCTCCTCTGCCTGGGTGCTGGGCCTAAATTTATGACAATGGACTGTTGCAGTGGTGGCTGACGTGAAGCCTGATTCTCTGCTATGACATGCAGACTGATTCTCTGCTGACATGAAGCCAGATCGTCTGTTACGGGACCTCTCTGCTCTGCCTGTGTGCTAGGCCTAAATATATGCCAATGGACTGTTGCAGTGGTGGGTGACGTGAAGCCTCATTCTCTGCTATGACATGCAGACTGATTCTCTGCTGACATGAAGCCAGATTGTCTGTTACGGGACCTCTCTGCTCTGCCTGTGTGCTAGGCCTAAATATATGCCAATGGACTGTTGCAGTGGTGGGTGACGTGAAGCCTCATTCTCTGCTATGACATGCAGACTGATTCTCTGCTGTCATGAAGCCAGATTGTCTGTTACGGGACCTCTCTGCTCTGCCTGTGTGCTAGGCCTAAATATATGCCAATGGACTGTTGCAGTGGTGGGTGACGTGAAGCCTCATTCTCTGCTATGACATGCAGACTGATTCTCTGCTGACATGAAGCCAGATTGTCTGTTACGGGACCTCTCTGCTCTGCCTGTGTGCTAGGCCTAAATATATGCCAATGGACTGTTGCAGTGGTGGGTGACGTGAAGCCTCATTCTCTGCTATGACATGCAGACTGATTCTCTGCTGTCATGAAGCCAGATTGTCTGTTACGGGACCTCTCTGCTCTGCCTGTGTGCTAGGCCTAAATATATGCCAATGGACTGTTGCAGTGGTGGGTGACGTGAAGCCTCATTCTCTGCTATGACATGCAGACTGATTCTCTGCTGACATGAAGCCAGATTGTCTGTTACGGGACCTCTCTGCTCTGCCTGTGTGCTAGGCCTAAATATATGCCAATGGACTGTTGCAGTGGTGGGTGACGTGAAGCCTCATTCTCTGCTATGACATGCAGACTGATTCTCTGCTGTCATGAAGCCAGATTGTCTGTTACGGGACCTCTCTGCTCTGCCTGTGTGCTAGGCCTAAATATATGCCAATGGACTGTTGCAGTGGTGGGTGACGTGAAGCCTCATTCTCTGCTATGACATGCAGACTAATTCTCTGCTGACATGAAGACAGATTCTCTGTTACGGGACCTCTCTCCTCTGCCTGTGTGTGTGCTGGGCCTAAATATATGCCAATGGACTGTTGCAGTGGTGGCTGACGTGAAGCCTCATTCTCTGCTATGACATGCAGACTGATTCTCTGCTGACATGAAGCCAGATTCTCTGTTACGGGACCTCTCTCCTCTGCCTGTGTGTGTGCTGGGCCTAAATATATGCCAATGGACTGTTGCAGTGGTGGCTGACGTGAAGCCTCATTCTCTGCTATGACATGCAGACTGATTCTCTGCTGACATGAAGCCAGATTCTCTGTTACGGGACCTCTCTCCTCTGCCTGTGTGTGTGCTGGGCCTAAATATATGCCAATGGACTGTTGCAGTGGTGGCTGACGTGAAGCCTCATTCTCTGCTATGACATGCAGACTGATTCTCTGCTGACATGAAGCCAGATTCTCTGTTACGGGACCTCTCTCCTCTGCCTGTGTGTGTGCTGGGCCTAAATATATGCCAATGGACTGTTGCAGTGGTGGCTGACGTGAAGCCTCATTCTCTGCTATGACATGCAGACTAATTCTCTGCTGACATGAAGACAGATTCTCTGTTACGGGACCTCCCTCCTCTGCCTGGGTGCTGGGCCTAAATATATGCCAATGGACTGTTGCAGTGGTGGCTGACGTGAAGCCTCATTCTCTGCTATGACATGCAGACTGATTCTCTGCTGACATGAAGACAGATTCTCTGTTACGGGACCTCTCTCCTCTGCCTGTGTGCTAGGCCTAAATATATGCCAATGGACTGTTGCAGTGGTGGGTGACGTGAAGCCTCATTCTCTGCTATGACATGCAGACTGATTCTCTGCTGTCATGAAGCCAGATTGTCTGTTACGGGACCTCTCTGCTCTGCCTGTGTGCTAGGCCTAAATATATGCCAATGGACTGTTGCAGTGGTGGGTGACGTGAAGCCTCATTCTCTGCTATGACATGCAGACTAATTCTCTGCTGACATGAAGACAGATTCTCTGTTACGGGACCTCTCTCCTCTGCCTGTGTGTGTGCTGGGCCTAAATATATGCCAATGGACTGTTGCAGTGGTGGCTGACGTGAAGCCTCATTCTCTGCTATGACATGCAGACTGATTCTCTGCTGACATGAAGCCAGATTCTCTGTTACGGGACCTCTCTCCTCTGCCTGTGTGCTAGGCCTAAATATATGCCAATGGACTGTTGCAGTGGTGGCTGACGTGAAGCCTCATTCTCTGCTATGACATGCAGACTAATTCTCTGCTGACATGAAGACAGATTCTCTGTTACGGGACCTCTCTCCTCTGCCTGGGTGCCGGGGCCTAAATATCTGAGAATGGACTGTTCCAGTGGTGGGTGACGGGAAGCCAGATTCTCTGCTATGGAACCTCTCTCCAATTGATTTTGGTTAATTTTTATTTATTTAATTTTTATTTTAATTAATTTCCCTATCCACATTTGTTTGCAGGGGATTTACCTACATGTTGCTGCCTTTTGCAGCCCTCTAGCCCTTTCCTGGGCTGTTTTACAGCCGTTTTAGTGCCGAAAAGTTCGGGTCCCCATTGACTTCAATGGGGTTCGGGTTCGGGACGAAGTTCGGATCGGGTTCGGATCCCGAACCCGAACATTTCCGGGATGTTCGGCCGAACTTCTCGAACCCGAACATCCAGGTGTTCGCTCAACTCTAATTGTTTCCCTTTGCACTGTTCACCATATGGGATTTTTTTTTATATTATAACAGTATGGGCATTTTCAGACATGACAATGTCTATGTTTATATATTTTTTTATTCATTTACTTTTTTATTTATTTTGGTGAAATAGACACAATAGCATAGAGCTGACCTCATTGACTTCTATGGGAGAGTTTTCTAGGCATATCCAGAAAACAAAGGATCAATTCCAGCTTCTGACGTATAAAATAGTTTGTTCTTTATTTGGCTTCCAAAATTTAAGATCCAACATACATCACATGGAGAGACACAAGGCAATTGTGACGCGTTTCGGGCTATAGTATTGAGCCCTTCATCAAGACATTACATAGTGCACTAAAAACATGTACTTATATACAACACAGATAGGTTCCTCCTCCTTTTTTGATTGGCTAGAGGTCACATCCCAGGCCCAGGTGTTCCTGGATTAGGTAAAGGAGTCCAGCCAAGAGCACATGGGCAGGGAGGCAACAAATTAGTATCATGCATTTGAAAACACACACTGATGAACTACATGTATTGCAGTGTTAAATCATATTTTCTGTTTAGGCCCTTTGGTATACAAGTTTCCAAAACAAACATCCAATATGTTTCTCTACTTAGGTGCTTCTGTTTGCGATCACCTCCTCTAATTGGTGCGGAAACAACCTCCACGCCCTGCACAGAAAACGCAGAGATATCGCCCTTGTGAACAGTGGCAAAATGCATTGTTGCCGCTGAGACATTCTGAGACATGACATGAGGGACATCACTCAAATGCTTCCTTATACGTACTTTTAGATCATTTGTGGTACAGCCCACGTATTGTACCCTGCATATTTTACATGTTATAACATATACTATGTGGTCTGTGTTGCAATTAATGTATTGCTTCAACACATGTTTTTTTATTATTAGCCATAGATATGACCTCTTTTCAGATAAACATATGTCGACAGCAAATGCATTTTTTGCTACCACATTTGCAGTTTCCATTAGTTTTAGGCCAAGTGCATATTTTGGGAATTTTTTCCTCAAACAGACTTGGACTTATTTTTTGACCCACTGTAGGGGCTCTCTTGGCTACACACCTTATCCCTGTGGATGCTATGTTTCTCCATTCCTCATTAAAGGTTAGAACTGGAAGATGTTTCCGTATGATTTTACATATCCTGAAATAATCTCTACTGTAATTGGTAGAAAAAATGATGGGTTCATCTCTATTCAAGTCTTTTTTGTTCCTGTTTTTAGTTTTGTTTTTACCTTTATGTTTGTTCCCTCTCCTATTATTTTTGTTCTCATCCTTTATTCTATTATTATTATTTCCTTTAGAGAAAATAATAGTCTTTCTGTCTTTTAATCTGGCAACATGTATGCCTCTATTTATACTGGTTTGGGTATATCCTCTCATTTTTAGTCTAGCTGCAATATTTTGGACTTCTCTTTCAAATAGTTCCTTGGTGGAGCAGTTTCTTTTCGCCCTAATCATTTCCCCCTTGGGGATATTGTTAATAACGTGTGGTGGATAAAAGAAACTCACACTGAGAATAAAACACTCCAAGAGGATCTGAAACAACATGAACTAAGTGAAAGCTTTCAAAGCATGGATGCCAAATTGAATGAAAATCTGAACAAGCTGGAGGATATGCTTAAAGAGTTCAAACAATGCAAATTTAATTGTGACCTCCTTGATTTTAGTACAGATTCAGTATATACCTGGTCAAACAACAGAACAGAATACTTAAAAAAATGAATCGCTCCAAATCCAGAGCTAGGCGGAACACAGGTGTGTATTTTAGCTCCACGGACATGGACTCTGTTGAATCCAATTCAGACAATGCGGAAGGTGCTGCTATTCAATTGGAAGGACTAACACCAGGAGGCAGTAGTCATAAAAATGAGGCAAAAAACGCAGGGCGGGGAGAAAACATAGCAAAAAGCAGGTGATATCTGTGTCGCAGGAAATAGCCGAGGACATACAGGTGATTAACCTCTCCTTAAAGCCTATCTCCCCTATACAGGAGAGGGTTTTGAGGAAGGGTTTTTCCTTCTCCCCGTCCCGAAATTTTGATCTATACCACACGATCATAGATGTGAACAGACTTGCCAGGAAAATGACTCTAAAAAAACATTTTTCATACATTAATGAGGACACTAACACTGAGACAAATTATGTATCATAACCATATGAATGTGATATACCTCATAGTAATATGGTAGAAAATGTATATCCTTGCTTTGCTTTTGCTGAGTTAGCACAGATCTCCTCACTTCAGGAGGCTTGCAGGAACTCCGACAGGGATTTTGTATGTAATAGATCCATTACATATAAAACCTCTAATAAGAGCTTCTATCCCATACAATCCCAGTCCGAGGTCCTTGACAGATTCCAGGATCTGGTTCAGAGGGACCTCTGCACTTTAAAAACCAACACAGATAAAAAAAATTTAAAAAATAATCTTACCAAAGATGAATATAAAGCGTTTGAGGGGTTACAAAATATGCAGGATGTTGTAATATGCAGAGCTGACAAGGGAGGAGCAGTAGTGATCCTAGATAGCGAGTTATATAAAAACCAGATTTTAGATATACTAAATGATCACAGTACCTATCATGCATTGGATTGCAATCCTCTCCTCCCTTGTTAGAAAATGCTTTGTGAAATTTTGGAAAAAGGCCAGTCCCTGGGTATTTTATCGAAAAAGGAAAATTTATCGGAGTGTGCAGATTCCCTGCTACAGCCACTTGTGCCGTTAATACCAGGACATCTGAGGGGCACAGGCATGGTATTAGAAAATGTATTTTCTTTTGATTGGCACAGCAATTTTACTTGGGTAACAGCAGATATCACTGCATTATATACGAATATACCACATCAGTCAGCTATTACTGCTCTAAAATGGTGTTATAGCAATTACACCTCAGAGCTGCAGGATTTTTTTATGTCTATGTATTGACTTCCTGATGAGACAAAATTTTTTGTTAAACATAAAAAAATTATATCTCCAGCAATCAGGAATCCCGATGGGAGCGAAATACTCACCTTCAATCGCAAATATATATATGGCGTGGTGGAAAAGCAGGTATCTCTTCTCCGACAATAACCTGTATAGAGAGAATTTTAAATGGTATGGTCGATTTATCGACTATATGTTGTGGGTATGGCAGGGGGACAAAGAGAGAATAGTAAAATGTATAGAGTACTTAAACAGTTGTACTATCTATACAACTAACTTTTTCCAGCGATCCGGACAAAATTGTTTTTCTGGATCTATGTCTGAAAGTGGACAAGGGCATTAATAAGGTGGTTACATATACCCACAGAAAGCCCACAGCTGGTAATACTATTCTCTCTGCCTCCTCCTGCCATCCACCACACGTTATTAACAATATCCCCAAGGGGGAAATGATTAGGGCGAAAAGAAACTGCCCAACCAAGGAACTATTTGAAAGAGAAGTCCAAAATATTGCAGCTAGACTAAAAATGAGAGGATATACCCAAACCAGTATAAATAGAGGCAGAAAACAGAAGAAAGGAGCTAAGAGTACCAATAATTAGAAAAATATATACGTTTTTATTGAGTTCACGATAAAAAACACACATATAGTGAATGCCAAGGATAGGGTAAGGGAGCAGGGAAAAAGAAAACGAGCGCCACCCTGGACGGACACACTGGTCACAAAATATAATGATCTATCGATTGTATTACTGCAGATATGGGAAAAACAGATAATGTGTGGTACAATGACCAACCCATAAATGCAGACATGATAAATTATTTAATGTAAAGGGTGAGTGGAGATCAGATGTAGGCAGACCCCCATGGCTATAGTGCATAAAATATGGTACAAAGGACATAGGTCATACAAAAATGTGTAAACAGTGTACCAATAAATAGACAGTGATAGACCAAGTGAGATAGCTCAACATTGGCAGCACATAGCCATGGCTGGGAACCTGTGATCAGACACTCACCAGTATGGGACCAAGTGTGAACGGAGAACCAGGATGGCGCTACCCCAACGCGCGTGCCTGACGAAGGCACGCCGAAACGCGCGTTGGGGTAGCGCCATCCTGGTTCTCCGTTCACAGAGGGAACAAACATAAAAGTAAAAACAGGAACAAAAAAGACTTGAATAGAGATGAACCCATCATTTTTTCTACCAATTACAGTAGAGATTATTTCAGGATATGTAAAATCATACGGAAACATCTTCCAGTTCTAACCTTTAATGAGGAATGGAGAAACATAGCATCCACAGGGATAAGGTGCGTAGCAAAAAGAGCCCCTACAGTGGGTCAAAAAATAAGTCCAAGTCTGTTTGAGGAAAAAATTCCCAAAATATGCACTTGGCCTAAAACTAATGGAAACTACAAACGTGGCAGCAAAAAATGCATTTGCTGTTGACATATGTTTATCTGAAAAGAGGTCATATCTATGGCTAATAATAAAAAAACATGTGTTGAAGCAATACATTAATTGCAACACAGACCACGTAGTATATGTTATAACATGTAAAATATGCAGGGTACAATACGTGGGCTGTACCACAAATGATCTAAAAGTACGTATAAGGAAGCATTTGAGTGATGTCCCTCATGTCATGTCTCGGAATGTCTCAGCGGCAACAATGCATTTTGCCACTGTTCACAAGGGCGATATCTCTGCGTTTTCTGTGCAGGGCGTGGAGGTTGTTTCCACACCTATTAGAGGAGGTGATCGCAAACAGCTCTTAAGTACAGAAACATATTGGATGTTTGTTTTGTAAACTTGTATACCAAAGGGCCTAAACAGAAAATATGATTTAACACTGCAATACATGTAGTTCATCAGTGTGTGTTTTCAAATGCATGATACTAATTTGTTGCCTCCCCGCCCATGTGCTCTTGGCTGGACTTCTTTGCCTAATCCAGGAGCATCTGGGCCTGGGATGTGACCTTTAGACAATCAAAAAAGGAGGAGGAACCTATCTGTGTTGTATATAAGTACATGTTTTTAGTGCACTATGTAATGTCTTGATGAAGGGCTCAATACTATAGCCTGAAACGCGTCACAATTGCCTTGTGTCTCTCCATGTGATGTATGTTGGATCTTAAATTTTGGAAGCCAAATAAAGAACAAACTATTTTATACGTCAGAAGCTGGAATTGATCCTTTGTTTTCTGGATATTCTAAATGTGGCTGGGTTCAAGCCTTATCTTCCGTGCTTCACAAGAGTGATCAGAGATGAGAGCTGCAACTTTCTTCTTAGTTTTCTAGGCATGCTCTGTGACCTGTGCGGAGCTCATTGTACAGGGAAAGAATATATACTGTAAGCTTTAACAATCACCTACTGTGAATGGTGAATCCTGTGTTTCCTGTGAGGTGATATCATTACAACTAGAATTGGAATGACAGGTAAACAAATAACTGCAGTAAACTGATCTGTACAGACCAAGAAGTGGCTCCTACTATTCTTAGTAGCCAATGCAAAAAATGCAGGATATTCACATGGAAAATTAGAATTAACATCACCGAAAATTATAAAAAAAATATGTTTAACATAAAATATGATTTAAAAGGGTTCTCAGAGAATTAGGAAAACAGCATCCACTGAACTTGTGAACAGGAGTCACATTTAAAACCTTTCCTTCTGATGTATATGTATGGTTATGAGATTCAAAGGGTTAAGTGAGCAATACCATGTGAAAAATCTTACAGAATGTATAATGAAATAGCGAAGTAAAAGTTGAAAGTGGGAATGCACACCACTTCACCCCATTTTAGCTTGGTAGGATAAACAATCGGCAGCAGTCTAGTGCTAGTTTGCACAGATTGAAATGAAGGTTGAGTTTTAAAATACAATGATGGCAACATGAGAAAATTGGCATTTAATAGCCAGATGGCCAATTGGAAATAAATGCAGTGCATATAGCACACACACACATTTGCCAGGATCAAGTTGTTTGGAGTATTATTAGTAAGGAACATTTTTCCACCTTCTCAGAATGGGAAGGCATTCCAGGTCCAGGAGCACACAGTCGCTCTCAGATGCTGTGATCAAATTTGACCACATCATCTGAGGGGTTAAACATCTGTGATGAATGTTATCATCAATCACAGACATCAGCTCTGGACATCTGCGGTTCAAAACAGCAGAAACCCTTTGGCTATGGTGGCTGCTGCGTAAACATTTGGAATGTTTGTTAGAATCCCCATTTACATGGAATTGGTATGATCTATTGTCTGCTCTAAGTCCTTGGAGCAGTCACGTGGCCCATTTTTCCAAGTGCTAGGTCTACTTCTCTGTCTCTCTATGTCTTTCTGCAAACTATAGAAAGCAGAAGGGATGAGGCAATGATAAGGAGTGTACATTGACCAATGCTGCACTGACTTTTTTGGGGCAGTAATGTAGCTGTTGTATGACAGCAGCAGTTCACAGCATATTCCTTTGCACTACAGCTGTACTGCGGTGGCAGCAGGAAGCGCACGGCGTCATTGCAACCAATGACGCCGTGCGCTCCTGCACTCAGAAGAAATCCAGGCCGGTATCACATGGTCCGTGTTCCACGAAGTGTGCATGAGGCTTAACAAGGATGTTAGAGGAGGTTGGACAGCACCGGTGAAATACTGTTGAGAAGGAGACTGGAACAAAGTTGCATCCTCTTAAGATTCAGTTTAAGGGCTTGTTCATACACATGTAAGGGCTCCGTGCCTGTGCTGTAGACCACAAATTGTGGTTCGCTGACCCATTCACTTGAATGGGGTTCGCGATCCATCCGTTCCACAAAAAGATAGAGCAAGTTCTATCTTTTTGCTGTTCGGAGGCAAGGAACGGAACCCCAGGAAACACTCTGTAATGCTTCCGTGGGGTTCCATGCTTCCGTTCCGGTCTCCAAGTGAAAGGGTCCGCATCCGCGGAATGCACATGGCCGGTGCCCCGTGTATTGTGGACCCACCGTATGTGGGCTGCAATACGGAAACTGAGGCACAATGGCCATGTGACCAAGCCCTAATACCCACATTGTAGTTTCTGCTGAATACATTTTTCTATCTATGTTATAAATTCCGTAGATTTATTTCAATTGTCTAGTTATAACATATGGCCTCCTTCTCCTGAGCGTGTTTGGTCCAGGAAACATGCTCTTTGTGAAAACCACAATTCCCAGACTGAACATTGCTCCTCTGACCAAAACGCATAGCATTATAATTGTATAATTATAATGTTCGCACAGTAGTCAAAGTAAATACCATGAAACATTGCCCAGAACAAAATACATGAAATATCACATGTATAGTCACCTATATAGCATATCTAGTTACCGGTACTTCTTCAAGAGTTAATTCTGCATATATCTGTCTCTAAGAGGTTTTTCTATACATTTGTTCCAAAGTAAATTGATCCTGCTGCAAATTATAACTCTATTTGAAGCTATTAAGCACAAATGATACCACTCAGCAACTGATTGTGATTCAGACATAAGTCAGCAAGAGTTTGTATACTGAAATGAGACCTGTTTCAAACTAGTGGAAAGCTTTGCATACTTAGGCCTCTTTCACACTACCGTTTTTTTTTTCCGTTTTGCGTTCCGTTTTTTGCGTTCCGTATACGGAACCATTCATTTCAATGGTTCCGCAAAAAAACGGAATGTGTTCCGTATGCATTCCGTTTCCGTATTTCCGTTTTTCCGTTCCGTTGAAAAGATAGAACATGTCCTATATTTGGCCGCAAATCACGGTCCGTGGCTCCATTCAAGTCAATGGGTCCGCAAAAAAAACGGAACACATACGGAAATGCATCCGTATGTCTTCCGTATCCGTTCCGTTTTTTGCGGAACCATCTATTGAAAATGTTATGCCCAGCCCAATTTTTTCTATGTAATTACTGTATACTGTATATGCCATACGGAAAAACGGAACGGAACAACGGAACGAAAACGGAACCACAACGGAAGCAAAAAACGGAACAACGGATCCGTGAAAAACGGACCGCAAAACACTGAAATGGACATACTGTAGTGTGAAAGAGGCCTTAGATTGTCCACACCATTTGCATTTGACCTGTATGTACTTAAAGGGTGGTGTCACACATTTATTTGTATTTTTTCAAAAATGCAGAGCATCCAGATGTTACATACTTGACAATACTTGTGACATGCCGGGACTGCGACTTGAAAGTCACACAAAAATCTAACTTGGATGTCATAGTGCGGCACCATTGACCATTATTATAAAAAAATGTTGCTCGACATTGATCCAACACGTTTTGCCAGGTAGCCCTAGCCTAAAGAGGGTGATGCTGAGCTAATTTAATTCAGTATTTTAATGTGAAAATGCTCTTTAAATTCTGCCTTCCCCCTGTCCACACAATGCTGATTGACATATTTTCCAGGTTGAATTTAAACCATTTTTACAAGCTAATACATTAACAGAAAAACATATTTTCTTATCCACATCATGTCAACAGTGTGTCAACCAAGCAAAATCAATAATATACAAAGATGTCATCTCCTAAAGAAAATGCCCTCAAATCTAATCTTTTTTTTTTTCTTTTTCCTCCATTGCCTTTTATATTAAGCAGTTTACATACACATCTTCTCCATTTACTTCTATCACTTTATACTGTGTGCCTACTAGGAAGATGCCTTATGGCTTATGCCTTCCATGGAATATGTTTTCTTAATCAGTAAATTCTCTTACCTGCATTGTATTGTAGATTGCTGCATCAAAACAGCAGGGGACCTTGTCATGTTCAACTGATAGATGAAGTCACAACTCATTAATGATGGAGAAAGATGCACAAAAATCTTATCTGTATAATTAGTAGGAACCCTGCTTACTACAGGCTTTATTTCCAAGCATAATCATCATTTCATGATTAGAAATATTGTTTTCTTTATCAGAAAAGTCGCCAGGAGGTGTTGTACCAATCAAATCCTACTGTACTTCCTTGGCATGAAATAGCTTACATGAAATGCAAATCTGATTGATACAACAGTGATTCCATCAATCTGCCATTATTTGAAAATGTCAACTACAGCGCCATTAACTCATGCCGTGTTAAGAATAGCAAAAACAAAGGTAAAGGGTATCTGAATATCATAAACCATTTTATTAGCATTTAGTGCATTTCATGTAAGCTATTTCATGCCAAGGAAGTACAGTAGAATTTATGGTAAACATCAAAAATGATTGCTTGTTTACAGGAAATATCCTGCAAAACAGAATTTTAAAAGAAGTTATAATTTTAAAGATGTTCTATGGGAAGATTCAAAATAGCTGCCAGTAATCTGTCCTACAATGTGAGCAGGACTGGTTGCTTCCACTTACAGAACTGTCTAGTGGAGTAAGGGGTCAGGCCCTCACATTATGCTGTGGCACATGCATATACTACATATTGCTGAGTTTTCCTGTCAGACTGCTCTGCCATGATGACATATCATAGGCAGGATTGCATCATTACCATCTATTTTAGATATAGTTGAGCAAACCAGCTTTTGGCAGGTTTGAGTTTGGGTTCAGGGTTTAGGTAAATTATGTTAATTAAAAAAGTGTAATAATGAATGATCAAAAAACATATGTACCCAAAAATGGTACAATAAAACTGGCACCTTATCACCTAGTTTTCAAAATCGGGTCACTTTTTGGGAGTTTCTACTGTAAGGGTGCATCGGGGGGCTTCAAATGGGACATAGCATCTAAAAACCAGCTCAGCAAAATCTGCCTTCCAAAAGCCATATGGCTCTCCTTCTTCTGTGCCCTGTGGGGTGTTTCTGTAAACCACAGAATCAGGGTAATTAATACGTTTTGTTTGGCTGTTAACCCTCGATGTGTTAAAGAAAAAAATTGAGCCTAGGAAATTTTTATTTTAGGCCACGGGAGTACAGGCCCTAAAAATTAGGCATTCACCTTACATAAAAGAAATTGTGACTCGAGGTACATTATGCGGTCACTGAATAGCAATTTTACTGTAGCCCTCTGGAATACAGGCCCCAAACATTAGACTTTCTCCGGACAGAAAAGATCAAGTAATTATGTGGCTGGAGGTATATTAGAGGTATATTAGACTGTCATTAGATATCAATTTTACTGCAGGCCAGTACAAATACATGTCAAATACATATGTTTAACCCCATATTTCACCTTAAGGACCAGGCCATTTTTTGCAAATCTGATCAGTGTGACTTTATGTGGTAATAACTAGGGTTTAGCGAACCCGAACTGTAAAGTTCGGGTTCGTACCGAATTTTAGAATTTTGGACCCGGGACCCGAACCCAAACATATCTGTAAAAGTTTGGGTTCAGGTTCGATGTTCGGCGATTTCATAGCGCTTTTTAAAAACTGCAGAACTGTGTGCTCTTAAAAGCCATCACAGCCATGCCTACTAATGCCTCTAATGCCTCTATATAAGCTGGTGTCACATAGCGCTGCACGTCACTCAGCTGTTACTAGTGTAGGGAGAGGATGCTGCTGGTGATTTCAGGGAGAGAATAGGACAGAATCTTTAATGAGAACTCCAATTGAACTTAGCGATCTACATAGATTTAGTTGTGTGGGTGCAGTCCACAATCTTTTTACCCTGCCCTGAGCCCAGTGACAGAGAAAGATAACTTTTCTCCGTCAGTTAGGTAGGGGGCGGCGGCCATTTTATGCAAGCTCAGTGCACCAGCACTGCATATGTGCTTTTGTGACATTCACATCCAAGCTTGAAATACTGCAATAATAATCTGGTTTAAAAAAACACAACCTTTTTCAGCAATATCCTACATCTGGTGCCTTTGCAGCATTAGTCAGTGTGCAATTTATTTATTTTTTTGTAAAAATTGTGTGCAATTTAAGCTAGAAATGCAGCTATAATTTTCTGGGTTTAAAAAAAAAACACCCTTTTTAGACAAAATACACAATTGTACAGCCCTTGCTGCATCTGTACGTGTGAAATTCAAGCGAAATATACAGCTGTCATATTCTGTTAGTAAAAAAAAAACACTCTTTTTGGGCAAAATACTTAATATTGCAGCCCTTGCTGCATATGTGATTGTTAAAAACAAGTTTGAAATACTTCAATAATTTTCTGGCTTGAAAAAACACCCATTTTTGCCAAAAACCTTCATCTTTGGCCTCTGCCACATTAGTCAGTGTGCAATTTAAGCTAGAAATACAGCTATGATTTTCTGGGTTTTAAAAAACAAATTTTTTGGGCAAAATACACAATTTTACAGCCATTGCTGCATCTGAATGTGTGAATCTCAAGCATTATATACTGCTGTTAGTAAAAAAACAAAAACACCCTTTTTGGGCAAAATACTTAATATTGCAGCCTTTGCTGCATAAGTCATTGTGAGATACACCCTTTACTGTGGTTCTATTCTGCTAATAATCAAACACCCATTTTGGGAAAAAATATTTAATTGCTGCCTAGTCTGCATCTGTACGTGTGAGATACACCCTTTACATACTGTGGTTCTATTCTGCTATTAGAAAAATACAAATTTTGGGCAAAAGTCTTTAATTGCGGCCTAGTCTGCATCTGTACGTGTAACATACACCCTTTAGATACTGTGGTTCTATTCTGCTATAAAAAACACCCATTTTAGGCAAAAAACTAAAATTTGCAGCCTTTGTTGCATACAGTATAGACCAAAAGTTTGGACACACCTTCTCATTCAAAGAGTTTTCTTTATTTTCATGACTATGAAAATTGTAGATTCACACTGAAGGCATCAAAACTATGAATTAACACATGTGGAATTATATACATAACAAAAAAGTGTGAAACAACTGAAAATATGGCATATTCTAGGTTCTTCAAAGTAGCCACCTTTTGCTTTGCACACTCTTGGCATTCTCTTGATGAGCTTCAAGAGGTAGTCACCTGAAATGGTCTTCCAACAGTCTTGAAGGAGTTCCCAGAGATGCTTAGCACTTGTTGGCCCTTTTGCCTTCACTCTGCGGTCCAGCTCACCCCAAACCATCTCGATTGGGTTCAGTTCCGGTTACTGTGGAGGCCAGGTCATCTGGCGCAGCACCCCATCACTCTCCTTCATGGTCAAATAGCCCTTACACAGCCTGGAGGTGTGTTTGGGGTCATTGCCCTGTTGAAAAATAAATGATGGTCCAACTAAAGGCAAACCGGATGGAATAGCATGTCGCTGCAAGATGCTGTGGTAGCCATGCTGGTTCAGTATGCCTTCAATTTTGAATAAATCCCCAACAGTGTCACCAGCAAAGCACCCCCACACCATCACACCTCCTCCTCCATGCTTCACGGTAGGAACCAGGCATGTAGAGTCCATCCGTTCACCTTTTCTGTGTCGCACAAAGACACGGTAGTTGGAACCAAAGATCTCAAATTTGGACTCATCAGACCAAAGCACAGATTTCCACTAGTCTAATGTCCATACCTTGTGTTCTTTAGCCCAAACAAGTCTCTTCTGCTTGTTGCCTGTCCTTAGCAGTGGTTTCCTAGCAGATATTCTACCATGAAGGCCTGATTCACACAGTCTCCTCTTAACAGTTGTTCTAGAGATGTGTCTGCTGCTAGAACTCTGTGTGGCATTGACCTGGTCTCTAATCAGAGCTGCTGTTAACCTGTGATTTCTGAGGCTGGTGACTCGGATGAACTTATCCTCCGCAGCAGAGGTGACTCTTGGTCTTCCTTTCCTGGCGCGGTCATCATGTGAGCCAGTTTCTTTTTAGTGCTTGATGGTTTTTGTGATTGCACTTGGGGACACTTTCAAAGTTTTCCCAATTTTTCGGACTGACTGACCATTTCTTAAATTAATGATGGCTACTCGTTTTTCTTTACTTAGCTGTTTTTTTCTTGCCATAATACAAATTCTAACAGTCTATTCAGTAGGACTATCAACTGTGTAGCCACCTGACTTCTCCACAACGCAACTGATGGTCCCAACCCCATTTATAAGGCAAAAAATCCCACTTATTAAACCTGACAGGGCACACCTGTGAAGTGAAAACCATTTCAGGTGACTACCTCTTGAAGCTCATCAAGAGAATGCCAAGAGTGTGCAAAGCAGTAATTAAAGCAAATGGTGGCTACTTTGAAGAACCTAGAATATGCCATATTTTCAGTTGTTTCACACTTTTTTGTTATGTATATAATTCCACATGTGTTAATTCATAGTTTTGATGCCTTCAGTGTGAATCTACAATTTTCATAGTCATGAAAATAAAGAAAACTCTTTGAATGAGAAGGTGTGTCCAAACTTTTGGTGTGTACTGTATATTGCAAAATGTTACCCTCTAAATCAATTAATCTAGAAATACATGATTAAAATAATTTGATAAATATACAAATATCTAAATGCATTACAACATGAATACTTAAGAAATGATAAAAATTCATCATTAAAAAAATAAAAAAAATAAAAACCTCAATAAATATGTTTAAAAAATGTAAAAAAACAACAGATTTTTGGAGGTAGAGACAAGGAGAGGGATGAACAAGGGATAATTCAGTGCCCTGAACCGACAGCAGGGGCCAAGAAGTCACTGCCGATCCAAGACTCATTCATTTTGATAAATGTCAGTCTGTCCACGGAGTCAGTGGACAGACGGGTCTGGTTGTCAGTGACCACCCCACCTGCCAACGCTGAATGTCCGCTCAGACAGTACGCTGGAGGGGGGGCATGACAGTAACTCCAGTGCATACTGAGCGAGCTCACGGCAGGTGTCCAGCCTGGCAACCCAGTACTCCATGGGGTCGTCGGTGCTCATGCTGTCGGAAGCACTAACAGACCCCATGTAGTCTGTCAACATGCGGGCCAGCCCCTGGCGGTGACAGCTGCTGCTGCTGTTACTGGGTCATGAAGACTGGTAGAACAACCTCATCTCACCCATAAGGTCACCTGCTTGGCTGGAGCTGTTGGGGCCAGCCACCTGCTGGGTGAAATGGGTGGGGAGAACTGGAGAGTGAGTCCAAGGGTTTGCCTCCTCCAGCCGGTTGATCAGACAGGCCCGCAGTTAATTCATCCAGGCCTGCCTGGATGAATTAACTGGCTGGGATGAACTGCTCTACTTCAAGTATAAGGACAAGTTCTACAAGCAAAAACATGGCTGTGCTATGGGATCGCCAGTCTCGCCTATTGTAGCGAACCTGTATATGGAGGAAGTAGAAAGGAAAGCCCTGACCACTTTCAAGGGAATTACACCGAGTCATTGGTTCAGATATGTGGATGACACTTGGGTTTAAATTCATAAACAAGAATTACAGGCTTTCACCGACCACATCAACTCAGTGGATCATGACATCAATTTCACGCGGGAAGATATGCAGAACAACAAACTGGCGTTTCTGGACTGTCTTATAACAGTGGAAGAGGGAAGGAAGCTGGGAATAGATGTCTATCGAAAACCAACACACACAGACCAGTACCTGCTGTTTGATTCCCACCATCCTCTAGACCACAAATTGGGAGTCATCCATCAGCAGGTATTCCCTCACCACCCGTTGCTGCTTCCACAACCTCTCCAGCATGTGGAGGGTGGAGTTCCACCACATCACGCTGTCCACAATCAGCCTGTGAGGGGGCAGGCTGTTGTCCCACTGCAGTTTGGACAGGGACATGGTGGCGGTTGGGGAGCGTCGGAAGTGACTGGCAATCCTCCGTACCCTTTGCACAATTTCACTCAACCTTGGGTATGTGCGGAGGAACTTCTGTACCACAAGGTTGAGGACATGTGCCATGCAGGACACGTGGGTAAGACTGCCAGCATGGAGGGTGGCGAGTAGGTTGCTACCGTTGTCACAGATAACCATACCTGCCTCTAGTCTGCTACTTCTGGACCTGAGCCTGTATTGCGGCCAGAACATCAGGTCCATTGTGTCTCTGTTCCCCTAAGCTCACAAGTTGGAGCACGGCCTGGCAGCGGTTGTGCTCCACAGTTGCGTAGCTACGGGGACTCTTGCTGAGGGGGTCATTAGCCATGGAGATAGGGGCTTGCGAGAGAGACACATTTTCCCCCTAGACACCCTGGGGCAGCACCACAAACTCAGATGCCGCTGATCCCTCCCCGGCGCCTTGGAGGGACAGCCAATGGGCTGTAAAACTGATGTATCATCCCTCCCTATGTCTGGTGGTCCAAGCATGCATTGTCAGATGCACCCTGTCACTGACAGCGTGATCCAGCGACAGGGATACATTCTGCATAATGTGCTGGTGTAGGGCAGGGACGCAGGTCCTGGCAAAGAAATGGCAGCTGGGGACACGCCATCTGGGTTGTGCCTGCTCCAACATCTGCCTGAATGGATTGCTGTCCACAAAATTGAAGGGCAGCAGATGTTGGGCAATAACCCTTACCAGGAGCCCAATGAGTGAACGCACGCGTCGGTCCCCGTGGCTGTAAGGCGTGGTGCATTCAAAGGCGTCAGAAACCAACGGCTGGTGCAGGACGGCAGAGGAGGAGGAGATAGAGGGTGAAATGGATGCAGAGGTCTGCCTACCGGTACCATTACCTCTAGGAGAGGGAGCAGGGGAGTGGGAATTAATCTGTGGAAGGGGTTGGGGTGGCTGCAGTACAGTGACAGGAGCTGCTGTCCCCTGCACACTGCTGGTGGCGCTGCTACGACCACACTGCATCTGTTCCCACTCCCACCAGTGGTTGACTGGAATGTTCTGGGTATGGGCAGTGGCACCCAGCAGAGCCACAGACCTCCCTCTCCTCACCCTGGCATGGCACAGCTGACAGATGCAAATTTTGACATCATATGCTGCCAGGGTGAAGTAAGCCCAAACAAGCGACTTCCGCACCAACCTCCTGTCAAATGGGGTGGTGCTCACTTGTGCCTGTTCGGGCTCGGTGCACACAGGTGGAGCTGGCTGCTGCTGCCTACTCCTGCTGTCATTACCAGTGGAGCCCCTGACACTGGGCTCCCTGGTGACCTGGCGCACCATTTGCCTCGGGTGGCTACCTTCATTAGTGCTGCTGTCACCTGACAAAGGAGGTGGCACCCATTCTGGGTCACCCTCCTCTTCATCCCCTATAATGTTAGACCCAGGGCCAACCAGTGGTGGACTGAGGGGAACACAAGACGTGGAGCCCCAGACTGGGCTCCGCTGTCCTCTGGCTGACGCCTGGGTCTGATTAGGTGCAGGAGTTGTGTGGCTGACACCATCCGCACCAGTTGGAAAGGATGTCACAGGGGTATTACCAGGTGTTACCCCCTCCTCCATCCCTTTCAAAAAGTCCTGCCTATCAGTAGGACTAAACTGTAATTCATCCTCCTGCATTGCCTCCCTAAGACATCCCTCTCCATGTTGCTGTCGTCAAATAGGAGCAGGGTAGATTCTTGGGGGGCTGGTGGTTGGTCCTACAGGAGGCGGAGTAGTTCAGGTGCTGCTGCTCCTGGGAGCCGGGGACGAGGACTTCACTACCTCGGCGTCTTGTGAACTAATGTGGTGGCATCCACGCACAAAGAACTTACAGATCAGAAAGATGCCCCTGACACCTGCGCCACGCCTGTCCTTCCCTAGAGGAGCAGCCCTGTGCTGGCAGCGTTCCAGCACCGGAGCCAACTCCCCTAGTACCCCTACCATGACCACGGCTGCATGCACGGTTCGGTGCACTCATGCTGTGGAAGTGAAGTTAGGACCTGTGATGAGATCACTATCATGTGACCAGGGCAGAAAGACGCAGTGCTCAGCAGTGGTGACCTGTGATGCCATGGAATGAATGTAAGTATCAGAGAAATGCCGGGAGATGTGGTTCTCCCATTATACCTCCTCCCTGCTTAGTGGGCGGCAAATATGTTATTTAACTGGGACTGTATGTTAGAAGGGCTTAAGGGGGAGGGGTGTCAGTTATATAGGTTATAGGTATGTTCTTGAAGACTATAAGAAAGATATGTTTTTACATGGGACTGTACGTTATAGAAGATCGGAGGGAGATGACTGGTGTTATTTAAATAAGACTGTATATTTCAGAAGACTGGAGGGCAAGGAGTGATGTTATCTATATGGAACTATGTGTTGAAGGGGGGTGAAGGAGAGGATTTAATTACTTGGGACTGTATGCTATAGAGAACTGTAAGGAAGATAAGTTATTTACATGGGACTGGAAGGAGAGGTATGGTGTTATTTACATGGGACTGCATGGTATAGAAGGCTGAAGGGAGAGGAGTGAAGTTATTTACATGGGACTGCATGGTATTGAAGACTGTAAAGAAGATAGGTTATTTACTTGGGAATGTATCATATAGAAGACTGGTGTGAGACGACTGGTGTTATTTACATTGTTGTGCCTTTTCATAGATAAATGCATTGATATCAAATTATTCTAGTCAAGATGGATGTTCATTGCCTTTACAATTTTGTATGTCTCAATTAATCACATCTTTGGTATGACAGAGGAGGTATTGATGTCTTTGGGAGAAAACAAGGCCCATTCATATCATTATGGTTCATAAATCAACAGTGTGAGAAACATCGCCTAGAGATCTGTCTCTAATTGCTACAAGTATCAGAATTAATCCCTATAGTTTTGAATTAAAGCTTCTAAGGTCAAATGTAAAGAATATGTTTTAATCAGACTTACATAAGTTAACCCTTTATACTATGATGCAAATAGCTTACATAGCAGTGTCACCTAGGTATGAGTAGGTGGCATTACAACAGGAGAAAAAGTGCATTCTGGGTAAGGTTATGATGTCATTTTTTTTTTAAATCAAACATCATGCCCATCAGACAATGATTAGAAAGTTCTAACTAGGAAGGTGTGTCTAACTAATAAGTTTGTGGTCATAAACCACACACAGAGAGAGAGGGAGACAAGTTGAGCTCTCTAGAGGGGTCTATCAAGATGAAAGCCATGGTAAGATGCACTATAATGGACCACTCAGCTTTCCTAGGAGCAGAAGTGAGATTCCTACTAGGACTTGGTAAGAGACACAGAGAATGATTTTTCATTTTATTAAGACTAATTGGATAGTGTGGGTGAAATTATACCATCTAGCAAATAAATTAATTAATTAGTTGATCATCTCCATATTGAGATGTAGTCTTAGAAAATAGTGAGGCTTCATTCTACCTGCAGAAGAATCAAGACTCATAATTTATCAGAGCATTAAATGATTGCTTGAATACAACCAGACAAATAAATACCATACAATGGCCGCACATCAAAAAAATAAGCAATTTATTGAAATATCAAAGTTAAAAACAACAACATATGCATGGGGCAGACCCCAAGGATGGTACAATAAAGAGTATGACAATACTTTTATCAATGTGTGGTGGTGTCCCACAAGTAGAGCAATACACAAACAATTATGCCATAAAATCCCTACAGAAATTGTATCCCTCAGTCCTATAGCGGGGACATAAGCACGGTGGTAACACACATAGCATACAAAACCCATCCAGGAGGCATGCACTCAAGCCTAACGCGTATCGCTGGTTCCTAGACCAGCTTCCTCAGAGGTCCATGTACGTTGTAAGCCTAGGAACTCGTCCTATATAGTCAGTATCATTAGATATTTAATTAAATAAATATAGATCAGGTGTGGTCATACCTGTTAAAAAGATTAAGATTGGGTGAAGGAGCCGATGGGTATCACCTAGATTTGTCCCGATGCATTAAGAGCATTAAATGATTGCTGATATATACAAACCGGATTCCCAAAAAGTTGGGACACTATACAAATTGTGACTCAATACTGAATGCAATGATGTGGAGGTGCCAACTTCTAATATTTTATTCAGAATAGAATATAAATCATGGAACAAAAGTTTAAACTGAGAAAATGTCCCATTTTAAGGGAAAAATATGTTGAATCAGAATTTCATGGTGCCAACAAATCCCCAAAAAGCTGGGACAAGGCCATTTTCACCACTGTGTGGCATCTCTCCTTCTTCTTACAACACTCAACAGACCAGTTTCTCAAGTTTAGAAATAGGAATGCTCTCCCATTCTTGTCTAATACAGGCCTCTAACTGTTCAATCGTCTTGGGCCTTCTTTGTTGCACCTTCCTCTTTATGATGCGCCAAATGTTCTCTATAGGTGAAAGATCTGGACTGCAGACTGGCCATTTCTGCAGACTGGCCATCCTTCTCCTACGCAGCCATGATATTGTGATTGATGCAGAATGTGGTCTGGCATTATCTTGTTGAAAAATGCAGGGTCTTCCCTGAAAGAGATGACGTCTGGATGGGAGCATACAGGTCCTTCTAAAAAAAATTGCATATTGTGATAAAGTTCATTATTTTCTGTAATGTACTGAAAAACATTAGACTTTCATATATTTTAGATTCATTACACACCAACTGAAGCAGTTCAAGCCTTTTATTGTTTTAATATTGATGATTTTGGCATACAGCTCACGAAAACCCAAAATTCCCCAAAAAAATTAGCATATCATGAAAAGGTTCTCTAAACGAGCTATTAACCTAATCATCTGAATCAACTAATTAACTCTAAACACCTGCAAAAGATTCCTGAGGCTTTTAAAAACTCCCAGCCTGGTTCATTACTCAAAACCGCAATCATGGGTAAGACTGCCAACCTGACTGCTGTCCAGAAGGCCATCATTGACACCCTCAAGCAAGAGGGTAAGACACAGAAAGAAATTTCTGACCGAATAGGCTGTTCCCAGAATGCTGTATCAAGGCACCTCAGTGGGAAGTCTGTGGGAAGGAAAAAGTGTGGCAGAAAACGCTGCACAACGAGAAGAGGTGACCGGACCCTGAGGAAGATTGTGGAGAAGGACCAATTCCAGACCTTGGGGGACCTGGGTAAGCAGTGGACTGAGTCTGGAGTAGAAACATCCAGAGCCACCGTGTACAGGCGTGTGCAGGAAATGGGCTACAGGTGCCGCATTCCCCAGGTCAAGCCACTTTTGTACCAGAAACAGCGGCAGAAGCGCCTGACCTGGGCTACAGAGAAGCAGCACTGGACTGTTGCATGTCATTCGGAAATCAAGGTGCCAGAGTCTGGAGGAAGACTGGGGAGAGGGAAATGCCAAAATGCCTGAAGTCCAGTGTCAAGTACCCACAGTCAGTGATGGTCTGGGGTGCCATGTCAGCTGCTGGTGTTGGTCCACTGTGTTTTATCAAGGGCAGGGTCAATGCAGCTAGCTATCAGGAGATTTTCGAGCACTTCATGCTTCCATCTGCTGAAAAGCTTTAAGGAGATAAAAATTTCATTTTTAAGCACGACCTGGCACCTGCTCACAGTGCCAAAACCACTGGTAAATGGTTTACTGACCATGGTATTACTGTGCTCAATTGGCCTGCCAACTCTCCTGACCTGAACCCCATAGAGAATCTGTGGGATATTGGGAAGAGAAAGTTGAGAGACGCAAGACCCAACACTCTGGATGAGCTTAAGGCCGCTATCGAAGCATCCTGGGCCTCCATAACACCTCAGCAGTGCCACAGGCTGATTGCCTCCATGCCATGCCGCATTGAAGCAGTGATTTCTGCAAAAGGATTCCCGACCAAGTATTGAGTGCATAACTGAACATAATTATTTGAAGGTTGACTTTTTTTGTATTAAAAACACTTTTCTTTTATTGGTCGGATGAAATATGCAAATTTTTTTAGATAGGAAATTTGGGTTTTCATGAGCTGTATGCCAAAATCATCAATATTAAAACAATAAAAGGCTTGAACTACTTCAGTTGGTGTGTGATGAATCTAAAATATATGAAAGTCTAATGTTTATCAGTACATTACAGAAAATAATGAACTTTATCACAATATGCTAATTTTTTTTGAAGGACCTGTATGTTGTTCTAGAACCTGAATATATTTTTCTGCATTGATGGTGCCTTTCCAGACAAGCAAGCTGCCCATGCCACATGCACTCATGCAACCCCATACCATCAGAGATGCAGGCTTCTGAACTGAGCGTTGATAACAACTTGGGTTGTCCTTGTCCTCTTTGGTCCGGATGATATGGCGTCCCAGATTTCCAAAAAGAACTTCGAATCGTGACTCGTCTGACCACAGAACAGTCTTCCATTTTGCCACACTCCATTTTAAATGATCCCTGGCCCAGTGAAAACACCTGAGCTTGTGGATCTTGCTTAGAAATGGCTTCTTCTTTGCACTGTAGAGTTTCAGCTGGCAACGGCGGATGGCACGGTGGATTGTGTTCACTAACCATGGTTTCTGGAAGTATTCCTGAGCCCATTCTGTGATTTCCTTTATAGTAGCATTCCTGTTTGTGGTGCAGTGTCGTTTAAGGGCCCGGAGATCACGGGCATCCAGTATGGTTTTACGGCCTTGACCCTTACGCACAGAGATTGTTCCAGATTCTCAGAATCTTCGGATGATGTTATGCACAGTTGATGATGATAGATGCAAAGTCTTTGCAATTTGTTGCTCAGTAACACCTTTCTGATATTGCTCCACTATCTTTCTGCGCAACATTGTGGGAATTGGTGATCCTCTACCCATTTTGGCTTCTGAGAGACACTGCCACTCTGAGAAGCTCTTTTTATACACAATCATGTTGCCAATTGACCTAATTAGTGTTAATTGGTCTTCCAGCTCTTCGTTATGCTCAAATTAACTTTTTCCAGCCTCTTATTGCTACTTGTCCCAACTTTTTTGGGATTTGTTGACACCGTGAAATTTTGAATCAACATATTTTTCCTTTAAAATGATACATTTACTCGGATTAAACGTTTGATCTGTCAACTACGTTCTATTACAAATAAAATATTGACATTTGCCATCTCCACATCATTGCATTCAGTTTTTATTCACGATTTGCATAGTGTCCCAATTTTTTGGGAATCCGGTTTATATATATATATATATATATATATATGTTACAGTCCTTGTCAAAAGAAAAGTTTAAGACCACTTGAAAAATTGAAAAAAATCATATTTCGCATGGCTGGATCTTAACAAGGTTCCAAGTAGAGCTTCGACATGCAACAAGAAGAAATGGGAGTGAGACAAAACATTTTTTGAGCATTCAATTTAATGAAAACAATCAATAAACTGAAACAGGCTTTTTTCAGCTGATTAAAAGGATCACACCTCCCAAAAAAAACTAAACCCCCCAAAAACAGAAATCCAACTTCCAAACATGAACTCAGTAATGCTTGCTGCAAGCGTTTCCATGAGGTGAGTGGAAACATTTCTCCAAGTGGTGAAGACGGCTGCATGAGGGCCATCTACTGTCTGGAACTGTTGTCCATTTTTGTAAACTTCCTGTAATGACCGGAGTCACGCACAGGGAGGGAAAAGGGAAAGCCCTGCCCAAGGGAAAGGGAAAGGTGGTGACCCCTGACTCACCTTACGGCTGGCACCTGACTGCCCTGACGTCCCTAGACGGGTTCCTCACCCGTGCGCCGATCACGTGCCTAAACCCTGGCTTTCCCTAAAAATGAGCCCTAGGTAGTGAATGGGCCGGTGGGATTGCTAGTCCGCACCACTGACACTAAGTGGAAAACACCAAGGAGAGGACAGACAATACAGACAAACATATAAACCCAGGTGGGCGACAACAGCAGACCACAAAGGCCCAACAGGGATCCGGAGGGTAACGTTCTGGAACAACAACCAGAGAACGCAGCAACACAGCTCCAGTGGGTCAGTATAGAAGTCCAGGCAGGAAGCTCTATATCTGGCAATCAGAGAAGTGTGAGAGGGGAATATAAGGAGGTTGGGAGTGCTGGACAAGGAACAGCTGAGGAGAAGGAGCTATGGATCCCTGAGTGAGCCAAAAAGGTTTGCAAAGCAAACCCAGAAAGCTACCATGAAGAAACAGCCCTATCTTACTACATAGAGCGCACAGCCAACCGCTGCCACTTCCTGACCCCGGGTATAACAGAGTCAGGCGTGGTTCTTGACACCCTCGTGACACTTCCCTTGCCATCCATCCCCAAACGTTCTCAATTGGATTTAGATCAGGGGAACACACAGGATGGGCCAAAAGAGTGATGTTATTCTCCTAGAAGAAGTCCCTTGTACTGCAGGCATTGTGTACTGTAGCGTTGTCCTGTTGAAAAACCCAGTCGTTACCACACAGACGAGGGCCCTCAGTCATGATGAATGCTCTCTGCAACATCTGGACATAGCCAGCGGCCGTTTGATGCCCCTGCACGTCCTGAAGCTCCATTGTTCCACTGAAGGAAAAAGCACCCCAGACCATTATAGCGCCTCCTCCACTGTGGCGTGTAGAAAACATCTCAAGTGGGATCTGCTTTCATGCCAGTAACGTTGGAAACCATCAGGACCTTCAAGGTTACATTTTTTCCTCATCAGAGAATAAAACTTTCTTCCACCTTTGAATGGAGACGAGGTCTTTGAAGACGTTTTATGTTTTTGAAGCCCTTCAGTCTCAGATGCCGTCTGATGGTTATGGGGAGGCAGTCAGCACCAGTAAGGGCCTTAATTTCGGTCGAGGATCGTCCAATGTCTTGAATGACAGCCAATTGGATCCTCCGGCTCAGTGCTGATGACATTTTTTTTGTGTCTTCCACTTGACCTTTTTGTTCCATAACCCTCAGGATCATTTAAGAAATTTTAAATGACTGTCTTACTGCGTCCCACCTCAGCAGCGATGGCGCGCTGTGAGAGACCCTGCTTATGCAGTTCAACAACCCGACCACGTTCAAAAAGGGAGAGTTTTTTTTTGCCTTTGTCAACATAACATGTGACTACCTGACAGAAAATGACAATGAATCCAAATCTTTGCACAGATTTGGCCTTTTAAAGGCATGTGGTTCTAAATATGGATCAGCTGAAAAACAGCCTATTTGGAGTTTAATCGCTATTTTCAATTAATTGAATGCTCCAAAAATGTTTTGTCTCACTCTCATTTCTTCTTGTTGCAAGTTAAAGCTCTACTTAGAACCTTGTTAAGATCCAACAATGTAAAATATGATTTTTTGCCATTTTTCAAGTGGTCTTAAACTTTTTTTTTTTTTTTAAATTAACAATTTTTATTTTTTTTCAAATAGTAACAAAAGATACATGACATTGGCGGAAAAATAGCGCCAGCATAATAATACAAAAGTATAGATATATGGTATTACATCATACCAGCACATCCTAACACAGCAAATCAGTAAGCAATGCCATAAATTAACATAAATAGGGAAGGGGAAGTGGAGAAAACAACAACCAAACAAATGGTATAAATCAGGTGAGACATAAATATACACTATAGCTCATTAGGTGCAGCAACAAGGTATGGCACTAGGTCAGTTATATGCCCTACACAGTAGAGAAAGGGTAAAATGGTAATAATGAGAAAAGAAAGCTAGGGAAAAATAAAAATAAAAAAAGAAGCTAGTATAAGTCAAAGAAAAGTCAAGGAAGGCCCCTAAACGTCCTCCAAGGAACCCACATGTCCAGGAAGGCGCTTCTAGTACGGGTTTCCCAATGAGAAAGTTCCTCTAATCTATACAGTTGGTCCACCTTTTGTGTCCATTTAGCCTCATCTGGGGCCTCTGTAGAAAGCCAAGCGGCAGCAACTAAAATTCTAGATGCAGCTAATAATATAAGCAATAAGGACCTGACCCTCTTGTGTATCTTGTCCAGCCCCAGGCCTAGGAGAGTCAGTTCAGGAGAACACACCAAAGAGGTACCACAAATCTTATTACACTTAGTTATTATGGAATGCCACCATGATTGAATAATTGGGCATTCCCACCATATGTGATAGAAAGTGCCCTTAGAGGTTTTGCATCTCCAACAGGAGTCGGAAACACCAGAAAAGTATTTTGCAATATTCTCTGGAGTTTTATACCACCTCATCATAATCTTGTACCCATTTTTCTGAACACGCACGCACCTTGAAATTTTATGTGGAACAGAAAACATAGTTTTGATTTCAATGGGGGTTAGGGATCGATTGAGATCTTTTTCCCAAACTCTCACTATAGCTGGTATAATGTCAGTCACCGGTGATTTGATCCTTTTGTATATGAATGAAATTAATCTATTAGGCGCTTGTTTAGAACCAATTAGCCCTTCAAACCATGGGAACAAAGGTGTCACCGTAGGAAGGCTCTCCGCAGAAGCCATTTCAGTTAGTATATATTTGTGTACAAATGAAAGAGACATAGATTCTTTCAAGTTGGTAAAAAGGAGAGGAAGGGGGGGGAAGGTATCGTGCTCTTTTAGAATATCTGATACGGGTAAGTTAGACTGCCTAACCACAGGGCTACAAGCCTCTTTCAAATCAAAAGGTGCTAAATCAATGACATCTCCCAAAGTCAGAAGCGGGGAGGGAGTGGAAAGCATTCTACCCCTAGAGGAGAACCATTCCCAAACTGCCAGTGAGCATCTTATCATAGGGTTTTGGATTTGAGGGGCTGGGGGAAAGGCTTTCCCAGCAAGCAAAACAGCTCTGGGAGTGGAGGGGAGAAAGCTATTTTCCATCTGAACCCAAAATTTATGGGGGGGAGCCCTAATCCAATCTACTACTCTGGCTAGATGTATGGCTTTCATATATATTTCAGGATCTGGGAGATTAATCCCACCTAGCTCCTTTGGTTTGGTGAGAGTGTCAAATGCAATTCTCGGTCTGCGCCCCTTCCAAATAAAATGACGCACTGCCTTGTTAAATCTATTAAAGAAGGATTTCGGTATCTTGATAGGCAGAACCTGCATGACATATGTCAATTTGGGTAGAATCAATGCCGATACCATATTTTTTCTGCCAAACCAAGACAGAAAGGGGAGGTCCAACGAGTCCATCTGGTCAATAACCGACTTTAAAAGAGGGATAAAGTTTAGTTTGTATAAGTCCTTAGTATTAGGGGATATATTTACTCCTAGGTACGTCAACCTTTGTGTAGACCAGTTAAAGGGAGACTGGAGCTTAAGAATTCTAATTGTTGAGGGAGGGAACCCACTATGAATGAGTTGAGATTTAGCAGGGTTTACCTTGAAATTAGAAAGTGACCCAAATAAATCCAACAATGATAAGATAGCAGGAAGAGATTTTTTCGGATTGGTTGTGCAGATCAAGAGATCATCGGCAAATGCAGCCAATTTGATTTCCTGACTTCCCACTTTAAGTCCTATAATCTCTGTCTGCTGTCTCAGGGATTGCAAAAGCGTCTCCATAACCAATACGAAAATAAGCGGGGACAGAGGACAGCCCTGTCTTGTGCCATTCCTTATACTGAAGCAGGGAGATAGGGTATCATTAACTAGTACCGATGCCGAGGAGGAGTGATACATAGCCCTGATTGCATTTGAGAATTGAACAGGGATATTAAATTTGGCCAGTGTAAGACTAATATATAGCCAGTCTATTCTGTCAAACGCCTTCTCGGCATCGGTACCTAAGAGAACTATAGGTATTTTTTTAAAAGAGGAGAAGTACAATGCATTTAGTACTTTCATAACATTGTCCTTACCCTCTCTTCCCTTGACAAATCCGACCTGGTCTGGATGGATCAGGGAGGGGAGTAGCTTTTGCAGCCTAATAGCCAACATTTTGGCCAATAGTTTAAGGTCAGTGTTAAGCAAGGATATAGGACGGTAATTTGAGCAGATGGAATGATCCTTACCTGGTTTGGGAATAATTGTTATCGTAGCTCTAGACATATCGGACGACACAGGGGAGTTAAGCAGAGCATTATTGCATATTGGAAGTAAGTGGGGAAACAGGACTTCGGAGTAAGCTTTATAATAGGACAGAGGTAAACCATCCGGTCCGGGGCATTTCCCGGTCGGGGATGAATTAAGTGCTTCTTGAATGTCCGCTATCGTAAACGGAGCAGCCAGCTGATCATGCTGGCTATTTGTAAGGACCGGGAGATGAAGTGAGCTAAGGAAGGAAGAAATATTTTGTTCCTTGTCCAGTCCAGGATCAGGAAGACGGGGGGGGGGGGGGAGGTTATACAGGGACTCGTAATACAGCTTAAACTGTTCTGCTATTTCTTCAGTTTTGAGCAACATTGAACCTGATGGAGAGGTAATTTTATGTATGAAGCCATTCAGTTTTCTACGTTTAATCCGCTGCATCTGACAATTTGTTGCTTTATCGCCATGAGCAAAAAATTTTTGCTGAGAGCTTAAAAAATACTTCGCAGAGCGCTCATTTAGTAAATTTTTAAGCTCTGTTTTGAGTAAAATAAGTTCAGATAAGTGAAGTTGCAATAAAGAAATTTTATGAGTCTTCTCCAAGTTGTTAATCCTGGTAAGAAGGGAGTCTATTTTTTTGTTGGCCTCTTTCTTCAAATAGGAGCATAGGCTTATCAATTGTCCCCTTATGTAGGCTTTATGGGCATCCCATAGGGTATTTGGGGAAGTATCAGAAGTATGATTAATTTGGAAGTATTCCTTTAGGAGGGAAAGTATTTTATTCTTATGTTTGGCATTTTCCAAGATGGACTCGTTGAACCTCCAACCAGATTTCTTACCCATACCTTGTGAAGGGCGGAAGGAACAGAAGACTGGTGAATGATCTGATAGCGTCATGGACCCTATTTTCGCCGAGGAGCAAAGTTGCAAGTGTTCTTTGGAGATTAATACATAATCAATTCTGCTATATGAGTTGTTGGCTGCAGAGAAAAAAGAGTAATCAATATCATTAGGATTAAGACATCTCCACACATCAACCAAACCAAGTTTGAACATTCTAGCCAGAGTAGCTTTGATTGCCTTAGAGGGGAGAGCTGATTTTCTTGAAGACGTATCTAAAAGGGGATTAAGAGGCATATTCAAATCTCCTGCTAATATTAGTATACCTTCCCTATGTTTCTCAACTAAAGATAGAAGGCTGGCAATCCATCTAGTTTGGTCAGCATTAGGGGCGTAGGCATTAACAAAAGTGTACAAGGTTTGACCGATTTTTCCTTTTAATATAATGTAACGGCCCTCCGGATCTTGAACATGACTCTGATAGGTAAATGGGGTGTTACGCCTGAAACCAATGCTGACCCCTCTAGATGCCGCCCCATCCGCGCCACAATGATACCAAGTAGGGTATTTAGTGAATGACAGGTTTGGAAAGTTATCCTGCTTAAAATGAGTTTCTTGTAGGAAAATTACTGCACTTTTTTCCTTCCAGAGGAGAGAGAAGATTTGACTTCGTTTAGAGGGGGACCTTAACCCTTTCACATTGTAAGAGACAATTACTAGTTCAGACATTTCTTGACCATAATAACATATGAAGCATAGCGATGCACAATGAGCAAAATAGAATCCATGGACCCTGACTTACACCATATTAACATAGAAACAAAAACTTGAGACCACACTAAGTGGAACAGCAACAACATGTGAAGTCGCATGGACAGCAACTATCAAATGGGGTAGGGGGAGAGTGAAACAAGTTCACAAGTAACCTGCATCAGGGAGGGAACCGGCCTAAAATATAAATCATAAAATCATAAGAGACAAAAGCATAGATCAGATCTATAAAAGAAAGGTGACATTAAAGCTGGGTTAAAATAGCAGTATAGCGGACCACAAATAGAGAGGGACTGACAGGACATTAGGAGAACAGAGGAAGAAAAAGCAAAGACAAATGACACCAAGAATTCAGGAGCCATCCTGTGAGAAGTGGGTCTTTTTCGGCGTTGAGACATCTCTGGACTTCTTGGACCTCATCTTCTTCGGCGTTGTAGTGGTCTCCCAAGGCTGGGGAGCAGGCAAAGCTGGTAGAGCTGAAATATCCTGAACTTTGTCCCAGTCAGGAATGTTCAAAGGAGGAGAGTCTAAAGCTATATAAGCTTCCGATAAGTCCGTGAAGGATGATATCATGATCCTTTTTCCATCAGCTAGGAAGGACAGCCCAAACGGAAAGGACCATCTGTAGAGGATCTTCTTTTCTTTAAGCAATGATGTAAGGGGCCTCAAAAATCGCCTTTTTTGCAGGGTAGATGGTGATAAGTCCTGATATATCTGTATCTGCGACTCCTCCAGGAGAATCGACGGTGCAATTCTGGCAGCCTTCAATATTGCTTCCTTATCCTGGAAGTTCAGGAAACGGCATATCACGTCCCTGGGGGGATCAGTGTCCTTAGGACGGGGGCGCAAAGCTCTGTGTGCCCGTTCTATTATCAGCATGGCTGGATCAAATTCTCCTAGCAAGGAAGTGACTATTTTTGTAATGGCGTTCGGAATGTCTGTTGCGGAGATCGTCTCCGGGATTCCTCTAAACCGGAGGTTATTACGCCTTCCTCTATTCTCCTGGTCTTCCAGGGAGGAATATAACTGGTTAAAGTGAAACTGACAGGCAGATAGCGATTTAGTGACTGCAGCGCTGTGTTCAAGCGTCGCTACGTGCGCAGTTTCTAGCGCATCCACTCTGTGGCCTATCTGTTGAATGTCCTGAGCCACCTCCTGTAGTTTCGAGATTACAGGGTGCATTGCCTCCTCTAAAGCCTGCTTAATAAAGCTACGTGACACCGGGAGGTTGCGGGACTCACCCTCTTCCTCCGCGTCTTCCTCTCCTTCAGAGAAGCTTGTAGTGCGGCCTCGTGGAGCGCCGCCGGGAGCCGCGGCCATCTTGGATTCTTTGGCCGGGCCGGCTGCCGGCTGCTTCTTTAGATATTTCGTCATGTCTGAGACCGCAGGCGAAGATTTAGCTTGTGCAGCTTGGTCACACTGCTTCTGGCCACCATATTTGACCATTTTGAGCTCTCAGTGTTGAAGATAGCCGTTCCCTCAGCAGGTTGAAAGCAGGAGCTCTAACCGGATACTTCCATTCAGTTCAGGCGCTAGCTCCGCCCCCCCCCCCCCCCCCGTGGTCTTAAACTTTTGATCAGGACTGTATATTGATAGTAATATTCTTTGTCAAGCTAAGTGATTCCACAGGAAAGACTTGTTTCAAGTCCTTCCCATTTAAGATATGGTCTAGCAAAGATCCTAGATCCCTGTTATTTGTCTTAATATTCTTACCAAAGTAATATATGTGAAAATAGTCCAGGATGGGGCGGAATGATACAGGTATCCTTGGATGGATTTGCCCATTCTGGAAGTCATGTGATGTGTAGTTGGTTAGAGGGGCGTGGAATGTATTTAGCATTCCATATTGATGTCTAGGATTAGACATGCCCATCTTGATATCACAAGTTTTGACAGTAGTAATATTTATAACTTATGTTCTTATTTTGATATCCTAACCTAATAATAGCTTGGTTATAATGTGATTTAATGTGATTAATTGTTATTTCCACTCACATGTATTGTTAAGCTTGTAATGCTTTATATCAACGCTGAATATATTTATTTGCATGTATCATTGTGTTTATTTACTTATGTATGTTTATAACCTTGTAACCAATAAATCTGCATATTTTTGTAATACCTGTGTATTATTGTATATTGTAGGACTACATTTTTATCATAACGTCATCTCACAACAAAATAACTTATTTATCTGAGGAAATAGTCGGACTCAGATATAAATTGTATCGATTAGTTTGTCTACAATTCACCAGGTCATGATTTTAAGAATTTATGAAAAATGTAATATATTTTTTTTTTTTTTATGGTTCATTATTTTATGACCATAATTAATAATTCTTAATTAAAATATTACCGCCCGACAACGTGTAACTGTATGGTATAGAAGACTGGAGGGAGTGGGCAGGCATTATAATTTATGGGGGCACTGCAGAGATGATTATAACTCCGGGGGGTACGGCAGGAGGCATTATAATTACAGGGTGCACTGCAGGGAAAATTATAAATACTGTGGGCATAGATGTGCACAGCCTATTGCATTAGGGTGTGCACCCTAAAGCACAAAGACACATGCCACGCGTGCGTCTGTATGTATGTATATATATATATATATATATTTGTGGTCATGGCTACGGCCAAGAGGTATCCGAAGAACCCTAGGGAGAAAACAACGGGAACAACCTAACCCAGCTAGGCGTGTCTTAGCTGACCTGACTAAATGGCTTGTTGTGTGCCCTAAGCCATGATCGTGGGTAGGCCTATAAGTGTGCATACCCTGTGGAAATGAGAAGATAAGGGAGGGAGGGTGGGGCACCTGAAAACACACACCTGAGAGTGAGGGTGTGGCTCGTATATGAAGAGCCTCCGCCCCTCCCACAAATGCAGGCTGACTAATCAGCCTTACCAACTTGTGGTCATGGCTACGGCCAAGAGGTATCCGAAGAACCCTAGGGAGAAAACAACTGGAACAACCTAACCCAGCTAGGCGTGTCTTAGCTGACCTGACTAAATGGCTTGTTGTGTGCCCTAAGCCATGATCGTGGGTAGGCCTATAAGTGGGCAAAAACCAAGCCAAGTAGGGTAGAAAAGGAATTTGAATGGCATGTACAAACTAATCCTCAAGCCAACTGCAAGGCATCCGGGATCTAGAGCGAAAATTCGGGGTATGTGAGGCAAGACCAGTAGGAAACCTACAACCCATCTTGTGGATGACAAGGCCAGAGACATGATGCTCAATATTGCGGATACTGCACCAAAGCGGAATGGAAGACCGAGAATACGTTGTGAAATGGATCATAAACCAACTGAAACTTGTAAAGTTTGGTTCTAGTGCGAGTACTGGCAATGCCCTAGCGTCAGGAGATCGTGGGACCAAAGCCTAACTGCCTAGACTATGCAGGAATGAGGGCCAAAAAGAACCTTGTAGATAGGAAGAGAATCCTTGAATAGTTACCCAGACAACAGCTATCCGCGCTTTGTTCTACTGTGCGCCCCTGAGAATTGTTTTTACGCTTGAGACGTGAAGACCGATCTACTATCTGAATCTTCTACCCTGAGAAAATGCTGGACCTTGTCCAAAATCCGATTCAACGTGGTTGTAGGGAGTCGGAGGTTAGTGGGGCAAGAAGCTATGAAGCCATAATATACAAGATTCTGTCTATGCCCTCCCATGAGTGAGGGAATGCAATGCAATGAAGCTACTGGCGAAAATGAATTCCTGGTCGTGGTAAAAAGGCAAAGACTTTGCGCGGGGACCTGGTTGACAAGATATGATCGACTACGATCAGAGACTGAAATGCTAGAGCGAATTGCCCTACTTGTTCTTCCTCTGGCAGGACCTGAACGAAAGCATGAACAATTAAAGAAAGACAAAATATCTGCATAAGACATGACAATAATGCTGTAGGGCGAACTGGACCAGTTTGCGGTCAAAACATAAAATGAGCGATCAACATGGATTATTAGGAAATTAGGGAAGCAGGTATGTATGCGATGCATGGGCCAAATCAGCCTAGATGCACAGATGGACAACCAACCAGGCAATCAGCCCAGCAGGTTTGAAAACAGTCGTCGGGCCCCCGAAGCCATGGGGCCGAAGCAGTCGTCGGGCCCCCAAAGCCATGGGGCCGAAGCAATCGTCGGGCCCCCGAAGCCATGGGGCCGAAGCAGTCGTCGGGCCCCCGAAGCCATGGATCAACATGGAGTGATCAACATGGATTATTAGGAAATTAGGGAATCAGGTATGTATGCGATACATAGGGGCCAGCATAGATGCACAGATAGACAACCAACCAGGCAATCAGCCCAGCAGGACTGAAAACAGTCGTCGGGCCCCCGAAGCCAAGGGGCCAAAGCAGGTCGTCGGGCCCCCGAAGCTATGGGGCCGAAGCAGGTCGTCGGGCCCCCGAAGCCATGGGGCCGAAGTAGGTCGTCGGGCCCCCAAAGCCATGGGGCCGAAGCAGGTCGTCGGGCCCCCGAAGCCATGGGGCCGAAGCAGTCATCGGGCCCCCGAAGCCATGGGGCCGAAGCAGTCGTCGGGCCCCCGAAGCCATGGGGCCGAGTTTTTTTTTTTTTTTTTTAAAGAATTATAGCCATGGATCAACAGGAGCGATCAACATGGATTATTAGGAAATTAGGGAAGCAGGTATGTGTGCGATACATAGGGGCCAAATCAGCCTAGATGCACAGATGGACAACCAACCAGGCAATCAGCCCAGCAGGTTTGAAAACAGTAGTCGGGCCCCCGAAGCCATGGGGCCGAAGCAGTTGTCGGGCCCCCGAAGCCATGGGGCCAAAGCAGTCGTCGGGCCCCCGAAGCCATGGGGCCGAAGCAGTCGTCGGCCCCCGAAGCCATGGGGCCGAGTTTTTTTTTTTTTTTTTTTAAAGAATTATAACTATGAAAAGTGACATGAATAAGGTGCACGTGAAATTAAACCATGAGCCTGACCGATGTGGCAGGCGATACCCAAGATAAACTACGTGGCCTGAATAACATGCAAGGCGAAATATCGTTAGGAACGAGACCTGACCGACGTGGAAGGTGACCCCAATATGAGTTCAACTGCATGACCTGAAAAGGCGAAGGGAAATGTGACAGAAAATTGAGATAATAACGGACATTAACTAAAATTAATAACATAAGCTGGCAAGCAGGTAAAGATATGAGTCATTCAAAAGCATAGCTGCACAGGTGGACAGACACCCATTGGTCAGACCCCTGAAGCCATGGGGCTGAAGCAACCACCAGGGGCCCATGGGGCCGGGCAGCCGTCAGGATGCGAACCTTAGAATTAAGGACGGCTGGGGAAAAGATTGGGCCTTAACCCAACGGGTTTAGTAAGCAACCGGGACTCGATAACCTAGAAAGACAAAGACATGGACTCGCATAACCTCCAACAGAAACCTGGGACACTAACCAGCCTACAACCATGTCGTACCCTTAACAAACAAAACATGAAAAGCGGTCAAGGGGCCCCCGGAGCCATGAGGCCAGATCGGTCATAGGGCCCCTGAAGCCAGAGGGATTGACGTTGCGGTGACGATAAGTATTTAAAACGTAAGCCGGACCTGATGGCATATGAAGCGACTTGAATGATTGGATTGGCTAGAAGGTGGCCTAAGGAACATGACTGCCAACAGGCGTTAAAAATATAGACATTAGTAATCCAAAGCACCTGCATACATAAAACGCTAACCACTGCGAACCATGAAACGTAAACATGAAATGCCTGGGGCATTGCAAGTTCGCTAAGAGAAGTCTCTTATCGTGACAAACAAATGAACAGATTGTGAAAACATAGCAGGAAACTTACTGGCCCACTGACCTCCGCTGAGGAGCTGTTTGGTGAACTGGGGCAGGAGACCAATCTGAGTGAATACGAACCAGAAGTAAAAGGAGACCAGTCTGAATGAATACGAACCAGAGTGATCATGAACCAGGATTAAACAGAAAGTAGGCCTATGGAATGTAACAGACCACCGAGGAAGGGAACGTAAGCCTGGAAAGAACGCAGTTATGTTTGTCAGGAGAGAGGTACCAGAGCGGTGGGTGCAGACTGCCCCGGTGAGATTGAGCAAAACCATGATGTAGCAATAAACAGGAGAATGCAGCTTGGGTGGGAGCAGAGTACAACACATGATGTAACAGCAAATGGGTGAATGCAGCTTTGGATGTGAGTGGTACCTAAAAACATGGTATAGGCGCAGCTCTGAGTATGGGTAGCGCATGAAAAGCATGGTATAAAGCAGACGTATAAATGCAACCTGAAAGTGAGCAGAGTATTGTCGTGATGCAAAAGCAGACATGTGGACGCAGCTCTAGTAGTGAAAGGAGTATAGGACAAGATGTGAAAAGCAGACATGCGGACGCAGCTTTGGATGTGAACGGAATATTAACTTGATGTGACCGCAGACATGGAAAGCGGCTTTGGCGAGTGGGGTATACAACCTGGTGTAGCAGTAGAAGTGTGAACACAACTTTGGGTATAAGCAGAGCATGAAAATTGGTATAAACGCAGCTCTGGTTGTGAGTGGAGCAAGGTGGGAATACCTGGGTGGTGCGTCCAGAGCATGAAAACGGAGTAACAGTAGCAGCTATGGCTGTAAGCCGAGTATACAACATGTAATAACAGGAATGTAATACGGATCCGGCTGTCGGCTGGGGACGGAATGAGATGTAACAGCCAACAGGTGAGTGCAGCTTGAATGTGAGACCAATCTGAGTGAATATGAACCAAGAGTAGAAAAGTGCAGTACAGTGAAGACGTGGGGATGCAGCATAAGACATTAAATAAAAGCCAAAAGTGTAAATGCCGCTCAGGATAACAGCGGAGCATGAAAGTATGAGATTGTGGATAAGCTCTGCCTGTATATTTATGTTTAAATTGTACTGGAGCTGTCATTTGGCATTCCGGGCACTAGAGGCCGCTGTTTTGCAGCACAGTCAGCATGCTTCTGGGTCAACCAGTAAGTGTTGATCTGACATGGTGGAAGGATTGTGCTGTGAGGGGCTGAATCCGATTCCATCCTGGCTTGCAGATATCCGGCAGTGAATGGACACTCAAAGGAAGGAGAGTATCTGCTGTCCCCTGTCTGGATCCAGCTCTTTGAAAGAGAGGTTGTCCCAGGAAGACCAGTTCCAGTGTATGGACAGAAAACCTTAGCATCAAGCAAGGCCACACGGTTGCTGAGAGCTTGGTGGCCATCCTGGGTAAGCGGCATCCTAGGGCCCAGAACGGACGTAGGTCAGTACACCTGATTACCAATTGTACTTTACTGTTTGGCGCCTAAGGTAACAGAGACTAGCTTAGGCCTTGTACGCGCTAGTTAGATAGGGTTATAGCTTTGTTAGGCCTTACTGTACTGGACTGCAGCGCAGTAATTGACTTGCAGGCTCTGCTGCGTCTGCCACCGGTTAGGTGTGTCTTCTATAGCGGCACAGTACGACTTGTAGGCTCTGCTGTGTACGCCAGCAGGCTTATATTCTTGCATATAAAGCTGGTGTCAGTGTTGATTCCATGTCTGTGACTTTGCTGTATCCTGGGGAGCCCACCCCGGTACACGGCTTACGAAAGTGAAATTCATGAAGTTTAAAGATGGTGGTAGCGGGGGGAAAAGGGGGGGGGGGAGACACATGGCAAGGAACAGCTACAGCAAAAGGCCTAAACAATAAACGCTGCGTCCGATCTCCAAACATGACGTCAGGTGCAACCCGGGTAACTCTTACTTCAGCCGGATTGCTGTAAAGAAACTTTTCATACGAGACGAACGAAGCAAAGTGAAACTTGTAAGATTTATAGGAACCAACTCTTATTACCAACAAACAAAAATGAAAAGCAAATGGAAGTATTTAGGCCCAAACGAGCAAACCTGAGGTAGCAGATTCTGAGGTGAAGCCTCCCGTTCGCTAGCAAAGTCGGATCCAACCGGCCTGGAGAGACGGCCCCGGCCCAACCTACTTACGTAATATGGCGCGTGCATGCTATGGTAGCAGAGAGCAAAATAACAAGCTCCATGCTGCAAAGAAAGAATCCTACCACCAGAGAAGCTCGTGTGCTAATTGCACCTGAAAACACACACCTGAGAGTGAGGGTGTGGCTCGTATATGAAGAGCCTCCGCCCCTCCCACAAATGCAGGCTGACTAATCAGCCTTACCAACATATATCCATATCCATAAGAAAAGGTCTGGCAGCACTCCCTTGAAGTTTAGGATGTAGGGTGCCCGCGATAATCCCTCGATTCAGGACGGTCAATAAACAATAAAAGATCCGCAGCACTCCTTGAAGAATGAAAAAATGTGCTGTTTATTCACACATATCAAGTCACTTGATATGTGTGAATAAACAACACATGTTTTTAATTCTTCAAGGAGTGCTGCGGATCTTTTATTGTTTATATATACACTCACCTAAAGAATTATTAGGAACACCATACTAATACGGTGTTGGACCCCCTTTTGCCCTCAGAACTGCCTTAATTCTACGTGGCATTGATTCAACAAGCTGCTGATAGCATTCTTTAGAAATGTTGGCCCATATTGATAGGATAGCATCTTGCAGTTGATGGAGATTTGAGGGATGCACATCCAGGGCACGAAGCTCCCGTTCCACCACATCCCAAAGATGCTCTATTGGGTTGAGATCTGGTGACTGTGGGCGCCATTTTAGTACAGTGAACTCATTGTCATGTTCAAGAAACCAATTTGAAATGATTTGAGCTTTGTGAAATGGTGCATTATCCTGCTGGAAGTAGCCATCAGAGGATGGGTACATGGTGGTCATGAAGGGATGGACATGGTCAGAAACAATGCTCAGGTAGCCCGTAGCATTTAAACGATGGCCAATTGGCACTAAGGGGCCTAAAGTGTGCCCAGAAAACATCCCCCACACCATTACACCACCACCACCTGCCTGCACAGTGGTAACAAGGCATGATGGATACATGTTCTCATTCTGTTTACACCAAATTCGGACTCTACCTTTTGAATGTCTCAACAGAAATCGAGACTCATCAGACCAGGCAACATTTTTCCAGTCTTCAACAGTCCAATTTTGGTGAGCTCATGCAAATTGTAGCCTCTTTTTCCTATTTGTAGTGGAGATGAGTGGTATCCAGTGGGGTTTTCTGCTGTTGTAGCCCATCCGCCTCAAGGTTGTGTGTGTTGTGGCTTCACAAAAGCTTTGCTGCATACCTTGGTTGTAACGAGTGGTTATTTCAGTCAACGTTGCTCTTCTATCAGCTTGAATCAGTCGGCCCATTCTCCTCTGACCTCTAGCATCAACATGGCATTTTCGCCCACAGGACTGCCGCATACTGGATGTTTTTCCCTTTTCACACCATTCTTTGTAAACCCTAGAAATAGTTGTGCGTGAAACAGTGGCAGATCCAGAGCCTGGTCTCGGGAGGGGCACTTTCAGATTATTTTCTGTCCGCCGCCACAAAACAATGGTGCTTATAGAACAGACTCCACAGTGTAGGCTATATGTGTATAACAAACATATTTCACATGAAAACTTACAGTTACTTGGCTTGGCCCTTGCGGATCTCGGACGCCACTTCCACACTTTGGACGGGGGCTCGGCTGAGATGTTGTGCTTTATCCTAATGAGAAAGATTTCATAATAAGGATTTGGAGAAGAGGCAGAGGGATAGCGGAGCAGGGAGAGGCCGGTGCTGCTACTAGGGGGTCATACCATGGGGGAGTAATAAAGCCCACCATAATGCCCCCCCCAGTAGTAATAATTATCCTTATAATGTGACAGTGCAAAAAATACCCCCTTGTAATGCCCCCAGTTGAGCTAATGTCCCCATAGTGCCCCCATAATGTGCCAGTATAAAATACCCCTATATAGTGCCCCTAGTAAATGACCCCATAGTGCTCCACGCCCTCCTTCCTCCTAGTGCCCCCCATAATGTACCAGTATAAAATGCTCCAGTAGATGCCCTCAGTGTCCCCCATAATTTGCAAGTATAAAATACCCCTTCTTAGTGCCCCCCCGTAGATGACCCCATAGTACTCCTCTCCCCCCTTCCCCATAGTACCCACCATAATGTGTCCCAGTATAAAATTGTACTGTACAGAGCGCCCATATAAAATACCCCTTCTTTGTGGCCTCAGTAGATGCCCCTATAGTGCCCCCAATCATGTGCCAGTATTAGCAGCCCCCCCGTGCCAGTAATAATAGCCCCCTATGCCAGTAATTGCAGCCCCCCGTGCCAGTAATAGCAGCCCCCAGTAATAACAGCCCCCCTGTGCCAGTAATAACAGCCCTTCTGTGCCAGTAATAAGAGCCCCCAGTAATAAGAGCCCCCAGTAATAACAGCCCCCGCCAGTAATAACAGCCCCCTTTGCCAGTAATAACAGCCCCCCCCTTTGCTAGTAATAACAGCCCCCCTTTGCCAGTAATAACAGCCCCGCCAGTAATAACAGCCCCCCCTTTGCCAGTAATAACAGCCCCCTTTGCCAGTAATAACAGCCCCCCCTTTGCCAGTAATAACAGCCCCTGCCAGTAATAACAGCCCCCCCTTTGCCAGTAATAACACCCCCCCTTTGCCAGTAATAACACCCCCCTTTGCCAGTAATAACAGCCCCCACCAGTAAAAGTATTGTATATAATAAAAAAAAAAAAAAAAAACCCTACTTACCTCCATGTCAGTGATGCGATGCAGGCCTCTTCTGGCCTGTGTCCCACGCTGTATGGCTCAGGCGGCGCGATGACGTCATCGTGCCGCCTGCGCCGGCCTAGTGCCTGTAGCCTATCAGAGGAAGGGAAAGGGACACACCTCTCCCTCCCCTACCACAGCACAGGCAGGCATCTGCATCGCTGTCCTGTGCCCAGCGCCGCTGCGGCCCGCCGCCAGCTCGGGGGGGGGGGCAATTGCCCCGTTGCCCCCCCCCCCCCCGGATCCGCCACTGGCGTGAAAATCCCAGTAACTGAGCAGATTGTGAAATACTCAGACCGGCCCGTCTGGCACCAACAACCATGCCACGCTCAAAATAGCTTAAATCACCTTTCTATCCCATTCTGACATTCCGTTTGGAGTTCAGGAGATTGTCTTGACCAGGACCACAACCCTACATGCATTGAGGCAACTATTAATGAGAAAAAGAACAGGTGTTCCTAATAATTCTTTAGGTGAGTGTGTATATATATATATATTATATCCACAGATCCTCCATAACAGTGTGTCAATTTTTATTATACTAACCTACTACTTAAAAGCTACTTAAAAGACAAGCTTTCAGGAGTTTTCCTTTCTTCCTCGGTACACTTGAGTATTCAGAAACAATCTATTCCTAATGGTGGGTTCACATCTGCGTTATGCCATTCCGTTATAGGTTCCGTTTCAAACTGAATATATAATGGAATGCAAAACGGAAACCTTTAAGAGGCATTCCGTTTTGCTCTGGCCTAATAGAAGTTTATGAGAAAGCATAACCAATCCGTCTGGGTACCCTTATGCAAGACGGAAAACAAAGTCCTGTCGACAGGACTTTGTTTTCCGTCTTGCATAACGGGAACCAGATGGAACCGTTTTGATTCCCATAGACTTCTATTAGGACAGAGAGCAAACGGAAGCCTCCTGCAGAGCACTGTACGAGAGAGACATAGCAGTGGCTGTGAAGGGACAAGTTCCAGAGCACAATGACAGCCCCAGAGTCTTTCTGCTGCCTGACCAACCGTATGCTGCCACAGCGCCAGCCCAGCCTGCAGGACATCAGAGAGGTCTGGGGTCCACATTACAGCACCACTACATTTATTTATCAAAAAGCATCATACATAGCTAAAAAAAAAAAACATTTTTTACTGTCCCTTTAAGCAAAAGCCAGAATATAATAAAATACAAAAAAATAAAACTATTTACTTACAAAAGAAGCTATTCAGTTGTCTGCTGCGCGGCCCTTTGCTTGCTTCCGTGGATTCTTTCCCCTCCTTTCTGCCTTTCCTCAGTGCGCAGGCACAATGTTATTGGGGATTTGTGGATGACACACTGTTATGGGCATCTGTGGATGACACTGTTATGGGGGATCTGTGGATGACACACTGTTATGGGGGATCTGTGGATGACACACTGTTATGGGGGATTTGTGGATGACACACTGTTATGAGGGATCTGTGGATGACACACTGTTATGAGGGATCTGTGGATGACACACTGCTATGAGGGATCTGTGGATGACACACTGTTATGGGATCTGTGGATGACACACTGTTATGGGGGATCTGTGGATGACACACTGTTATGGGAGATCTGTGGATGACACACTGTTATGGGGATCTGTTGATGACACACTGTTATGGGGATCTGTTGATGACACACTGTTATGGGGATCTGGGGATGACACACTGTTATGGGGATCTGTGGATGACACACTGTTATGGGAGATCTGTGGATGACACACTGTTATGGGGATCTGTGGATGACACACTGCTATGGGGGATCTGGGGATGACACACTGTTATGGGGGATCTTGGGATGACACACTGTCATGGGAGACCTGTGGATGACACATTATTATGGGGGATCTGTGGATGACACACTGTTATTGGGGATTTGTGGATGACACACTGTTATGGGCATCTGTGGCTGACACACTGTTATGAGGGATCTGTGGATGACACTGTTATGGGGGATCTGTGGATGACACACTGTTTTGGGGGATCTGTGGATGACACACTGTTATGGGGGATCTGTGGATGACACACTGTTATGAGGGAGCTGTGGATGACACACTGTTATGAGGGATCTGTGGATGACACACTGTTATGAGGGATTTGTGGATGACACACTGTTATGGGGATCTGTGGATGACCCACTGTTATGGGAGATCTGTGGATGACACACTGTTATGGGGGATCTGGGGATGACACACTATTATGGGGGATCTGGGATTGACACACTGTCATGGGGGACCTGTGGATGACACATTGTTATGGGGGATCTGTGGATGACACACTGTTATGGGGGATTTGTGGATGACACACTGTTATGAGGGATCTGTGGATGACACACTGTTATGAGGGATCTGTGACTGACACACTGCTATGAGGGATCTGTTGATGACACACTGTTATGGGGATCTGTGGATGACACACTGTTATGGGGGATCTGTGGATGACACACTGTTATGGGGATCTGTGGATGACACACTGCTATGGGGGATCTGGGGATGACACACTGTCATGGGGGACCTGTGGATGACACAATGTTATGGGGGATCTGTGGATGACACACTGTTATTGGGGATTTGTGGATGACCACTGTTATGGGCATCTGTGGATGACACACTGTTATGAGGGATCTGTGGATGACACTGTTATGGGGGATCTGTGGATGACACACTGTTATGGGGGATCTGTGGATGACACACTGTTATGGGGGATCTGTGGATGACACACTGTTATGGGGATCTGTGGATGACACACTGTTATGGGGGATCTGGGGATGACACACTGTTATGGGGGATCTGGGGATGACACACTGTCATGGGGGACCTGTGGATGACACATTGTTATGGGGGACCTGTGGATGACACATTGTTATGGGGAATCTGCGGATGACACAATGTCATGGGGGCATCTGTGGATGACGCACTGTTATTAACAGTGCATCATCAACAGATCCCCCCATAACAGTATCATCCACAGATCCCCCCATAACAGTGTCATCACAAGATCCCCATAACAGTGTCATATTCCACACAGATGCCCCCTTAACAGTCTTTAAGAAGATATTTGTGGAAGGCACTGTTATGGCTGTATCTGTGTGGAACCTGACACAGATGCGGGGAGGTCTGTGGTCTGTGGATGACACTGTTATGTAGGGCCGGGGGGGATCTGTGGATGACAACATATATAGCAGCATCTTGTGCTATATATGTGTCATCATCCACAGATCCCCCCCCCCCCCACATAACAGTGTCCCTGACAGTGACCCCCCAACAGGGGGTGGAGGCCGCCGGGGTCTTCTGCAAAGTGTTGTAAACTTAGTGTTGCAATATACTACTTATTGGGAGACTCCAGCTAGTATTCCACAATCACTGGGCAAGCTCTCAAACATCAATATTTCCAATCATACTCCTGGTATCAGTCTTTCCTGGTCATTTAAACCCTGTATACTTGGTCTCAATAGGGGAACATTGGATAGGCACTACCATGTCCCCCTTAAATATGAGGGATGGGGAGGTTGAGGTCCAACTAGACCAAAGAGCGGCGTTTTGCTCCCCCCTGTTCCTATCATAGTGTCACGCTTCCTATCTATTAAAGATTGGGTTTAAAAGTCCCTCCGATTTAGTCCTTTTTTAAAGAAAGGAGGGTAACCAGACTTTGAATATGTGCAGACTGTAGGAGTGGGTGTGCATATTATTTCAAAGGTCCTATGGTGACGTAGCCTGACAGGGCACTTATCTACCTGGGACCGCCTGGTTTACTGCACTCCTATCACGTGACCCCCGCGACGTCATGACAGCTTGCTACGTAGGCGGATTGCTGCGGTCACGTGATGCGGAAGCGCTTCGGTGCGTTCCACCTCGGGCCTGTGAGACGCAGGAAAAGTCTCAGCGCATGCGCAAACGCGGCATTTCCGGCCACATGACCCAGTGACAGGCGCGCTTATTGTGACGTCATATGGAGGTGCCGGGGGCTCGACTGGGGAATACACATGGCCCTACAGCCTTTTAAAAGGGGCGTTCATCGCCACATTAGATGCCGGTCACTCCACCACTGCGGACACCACCACTCTGGGTCTCAGCCTGTTGGTGGTAATAGAGGCATACACCTGACCGCTGCCACACAATAAGTAAGTAACCAGCCTCCGTGGCTCCATGTGGGCTGCAGGTAGGGGGGCATGTTTATAATGTTACACTTTCCTTACTATGTCTCTGTTCTTGATACAATCCCTAGACTCAGCCGCTAACTGACTCTAGCTACTGCCCCATGTCCCCTGATAAATCCTGGGGCAAATCTTTTTGAAGAAACGCGTCGGGACACTTAAGTATTCCTCTCACTCTAATCCTATCAGTGGTTAATTTCTGTGGTGGGGTTACGCTTTTTTGGTATTTATGTGTGTTTTTGCTCCTCTGGACGGTTATCCTCTTCCTGATGTATTAGGGCCTGTTAGGGTTACCTACATAGGTTAAGAGTTCCTGTCTGGGCCACCCCTTGCGGGGCTTTTTGGACCCCGTCCTGAGGATTTGTGCTATAGGGCGGACCAGGCCAAGCAGGGAGTGACTAGGGCTAGTCATTGTCATCTGACACTGCCGTGCCTGACCTGCTACCATTGGTCCAGTCCATTTTTTCACACCATACCATATATCAATTACTGGTCTTCATCTATGTACCAGATTTGTATGTATTCGTCTTACTTGTTGTTTGTCTGTAGGGGCCGTCTTTTTTATTCCTATGATTTAATAAAAGTAATATTTTAATAGTTACTGCCCCCCTAGTTTATTGATTTTGTTCACTGAGCAGTAATCAGGGAGACACTCCTGTCTTCTCCTGACTGACCTTCTTCTTTTTTCTCAAACACTCAAACTAGGCCGGCGGCAGCGTACCGTGACGTCACTCCGTCACGCCGCACGCGCCTGCTCCTCCCACTTTATTAATGAAGCAGGCGGAGCAGGCGCGTGACGTCGGAGTGAGTGACATTACGCAGCCAGCCGCTGGGACACGGAGCATGGGATATCATTGTGGCTGTGTGAGACAGCCGGGGCTCAAGCAGCAGTGCAGGAGGCTGAGCATGGAGGTGTGATTAGGGTGTGCCCAGGCACACCCAACACACCCTGTGTGCACGCCTATGACTGTGGGCAGTAGTGGAGGGCATTACTACTACTGAGGGCTCTATAGAAGTGCCTTATAGATTATAAGGGGTGCCCTATAGGGAGGCCTTATTAGTACTGAGGGCAATGTAGGGAGCCTTATTACCACTGGGGATACTATTTGGGGGTGGCTTCTGCCTTGCAATGTAAAAAGGCTAGGGTAGCACTAAAGCCACCCACCTGTGCCGGTCTGTGTTGGGCCCATGTTCATATATGCCTGCATTATTGAGAAAAAATAAATATTTAAATATATACTCAAATTATCCTCTAAGAGCAACAGGGGCGTTACCATTACACCTGGAGGTTCTGCTGTCTCTGCAACTGCCGCTCCCTGTCTACTTTGACAGGGCCTGGCAGTGAAAATGTCATCCTAGCGGGCCATGTTAAAGTGCAGAGGGCCTGGCAGTTACGGAGAGAGTGGAGTCTCTAGGTGTAATGGTAACGCCCCTGTTTGTATATAATAAAATTTCTCAGCAATGCAGGCACATGAGAACATGGTAGATGCCTTCAGCGCCAAGCGCACATGTAACAGGTCAGTCCTTTAATTGTCCACGTGTATGAGGGAGTCCTGAGGGATAACTGAAGGCCTAGGGAGCATTTTACCATCAGCTATGGAGTTCATTGGGGGGGAGAAAGCTGGCACTAAAGTGCTAGGGCAGCATCAAATCTAAATATGGACCTGGCTCTACAACATTAGAAGGATTTAGTGTCACACATCACACTGCTGGTCTGTGTATGAGGAGGAGCGGCGCGGCCGGGAATCTGCTTTGCTCCTTCTCCTACACAGACCAACAGAGCAATGTGTGACACTACATTTTGCTACTGCTGTGGAGTGCCAGCGGCTTAATTATGATCATGAGGAACTAGGTGAGTATATTTGTTTAACTTCCTGTGAAGGGGACACATATCTGACCATTACTACTGTGAGGGGGCACATATCTGAACATAACTACTATGTACTGGTACAAAGGGGGAATAATTACTGTGGGGGGGGGGGGGAGTACTGGGTGTGTATAGTTATGCTTTGGGCAGAGTTAGAGGCGTGACCTGGTATGAAAAGAATATATATATACATATTGTAAACATATTCACAAGATTTTTTTTTTTTATTTGCACATATATGTTTGTATGTATGGGTTGGGTGGGGGGCAGGTGCATCCTTTGCACAGGGTCCCTTTTCTGCCTGTGTCCACCCCTGCCCTGAACTGGACCCTATCAGCTAAGCTACACTATTCCTCTAGCCTAAATCCCTTAGTCTTTAGTGAATTATAATATTCTTCATTATTTTATGCGTAAAATCGGCAATGTATTATGCACGTTAATTGATTAAGGGCGGGTTATAGGTAACTATCCTATTGGGTTGGCTTGCTCAAATTCATGAATATGTGATATATATTCTTAAAAACAAATATTTGTCTTTTTTTTTTTCATCTGAACCCATTACATTTACTTATGGGTTCAGATGAAAAAAATAAAGGTAATTATTCGATTTTACGAATATATATCACACTATATTCAACATATTCGCAAATTCGAGCAAGCCAACCCAGTAGGAAAGTTGCCTATAACCCGCCCTTACTCGCTTAACATGCATATTACATTGCCGATTTTTCACATAAGACAAAATAAATTAAATAATGAAAAATATTATAATTCACTACAGACTAAGATATTGCAGCCTTCTCACATTGGCCAACAAGCAAGCAGCAGTCAGGTAATGGATTTAGATGAAAAAACAAGACAAATATATATCACTATATTCTAAATATTCGCAAATTCTCGAAGTGCCGATATTCGTGAAAAAAATTTGCTATTCGAATATTCACGCTCAACACTAGTGAAGAAGAGCGTCTGATATGTCCTTTAGCCAGACTCTGGGAAATATGCACCTGCATGGCTTGTTTTTCGGGGCCAAAAAGATTATATAACCTGGTCTTAGGTAACTTTGCTCCAGAGTGCAGGTTAACCGGGCAATCATACGGACAATGGGGTGGTAACTCTTGACAACCCTTCTCAGAGAAAACATCTTCAAAATCGTTCACAAATGTTGGTAAGGTTGTAATGGAGGTGGCTGACAACTGCTACTTAAGCAATTGTCCCTACAATGCTCACTCCACTCCAATATCTCTCTGGCCTGCCAATCAACAACAGGATTGTGCGTCACCAACCAGTGAAGACCTAATACCATAGGAGTAGGAAGCCCTTCCAGCACATAGCAAAAAATAACTAAATTACGGAGGGCCCCCGCCCGAAGACCAATGTTATGTACAATGTGTGTCAGGTTCCCCTGAGTAAGAGGAGCAGAGTCAATAGCAAATATAGGGATAGATCTAAGTAATTGTCTAAAAGAAAAACCCAAAGTCAGAGCAAACTGAGCATCCACCAAATTGACCCCCGCACCACTGTCTAAGAAAACAGAAATCTTCTCAGTTTTATTAACTGAAACTACCTTAGCTGGCAAAACAAACTGAGATGTACTGTACGTATGGAGGAAATGTATACACCCCGCTTGTCATCCTCCGCACAACCTGGGGTCAATAGTTTTCCCACAGTTGTTTCTTTTTCTTAGGTACAGATGGACAAACACCAATGAAATGACCCCTCTGACCACAGAAAAAACAAACCCCAGATTTATGACAAGCCCCAGGAGTTTGTCAGGATCAGCTGACTTCTGTTTGAGAAAAGTTGGTGGGGGACAAGAACTCCTTAGCCTATCCCTAAGGCGTATATCAATTCTTATAGATAGCGACATAGCGGCCTCTAGGGATATAGGAGACTCGTACAGCAGAAGCGCATCTTTTGCCTTTTCTGACAACCCTTGGCCAAACTGACTCCTGAGAGCAGGGTCATCGTATATGAGTCTCTCCTAGAGAGACTCAGTCAGGGTCATCGTATATGAGACTCAGGGCCTCAAAAAATGCCTCTACTGACCGAAGGGCCTGAATACCAGCTGGCAGTGAAAAATCCCAGGATTGAGGGTCCCCTTGAAGAAGGGAGATAACAATCCCCACCTGAGGAACTTGGGCGCAGCCTGAAAAACTATTTACAGGCTTCATGGAACACCACAAATTTGTCTCTTCCACCAGAAAATCTGTCAGGGAGAGCAACTTTAGGTTCCGGATTAACCTGGTTACCCATGGCAACCACTGGGCTCAAGGATTGCTGCAGTTGCTGCTGCTGAATGACCAACGCCTTCAATTCTGTCACTTCAAGAGACAGACCTTGCAGCTGCTTTTCCAAAGCAGCAATAGAATCCATAGTGGATCTTATTTTATTTTATTTGTATTTATTTTTTTAAATAAGGGCCAGATATAATATCACATCTGGTATGGCAGGTACCAGACGTGCGGCACAGAGGGAAGGGAAACCTGGTGCCATAACACAACGCAGAGGAAGAGTGGTGACCCCTGACTCACCAAGCACTAGCACCTGGCTACCCTGACATCTCTAGACAGGTTGTTCATCTGTACGCCGATCACGTGCCTCGTCCCTGACTTACCCTGGAAGAAGCCCTAGGTAGGGAGTAGGGCAGTGGGAGCACTAGTCCTCACCACTGACACCTAGGGTAGCAACAGGGAGTGGACAAACACCACAAACACCACATATAACCCCGAAGGGATGCAACAAACTGAAGAGGACAGAAGATCCAACCGCACTGGTTCCAACTGCTCCAGCAACTCCACAGCAACACTACCTGAGGTCAAAATAAATAACCTGAAAGGAAGGTCTATATCTGGCAACAAGGGAAGTAGGAAGAGAGACTAAATAGTGGCTAGGAGTAGAGACGGCCTTGCGCTTCGCCCGGTGGTCGTTTTGTGGCAAACTTTGCTCGTTCACGCGAACAAGCAAACATATATTGATATTCGCATGCACCATTTTTTTTGCACCGCGCCGACCCATGACACATCCATCAGGTGGGACAGGACAGCCAATTGAGACGTTTCAGCACATGGACACCTCCTCTACCCTATAAATAAACCCGATCTGGCACCCATTTTACGTTTTGTATTTTTCAAGTGTTTGGAGAGGTTGCTGAGTGGAGCAGGGACAGACTGTTAGTGACACCAAACGCTAGCTAATAGGGCCACAAAAGTCCTTTTAAGGACTGGTATAGGTGTGTTATTGATAGATGTGATAAAATAACAACAATTGAGGCACAGCTTGTTTCCACCACCTCCACTCAGGAGTGGAATGATTTAAAGAAAAAGACGGAGAAAACTCTTGAAGACCACAGAAAGTATATCGAGCAAACAAAACGGGCTAAATTTACTCATGACACCGAAGGGTACGGCAATGGGGGAAAATGTAGCCCCCCCATTCGTCATTTATCTGATTAAGTGCCCATGTGGCCTCGCATACGTTGGGGAAACTTCCCAGTGTGTGTGAGACCGCATTAGCAAACATAAATCTGATATACGCTGTAATAAGTTGGAACTCCCCATACCCCATGCACTTTATTGAAGCCGGTCACCATATTAGTCAATTACGGTTTCAAATTATTGAACATATCCCTTTATCACGTCGAGGGGGAAATCGAAAACTTTTACTCCAAAAAACGTGAATCCTATTGGATACACAAATTAAGGACATTTTATCCTTTGGGATTAAATTGTGACTTTGAGTTTTATATACAATGACATTATAACAGTCTTTTTTTCTTTTTCATTTATGGCAATAACAGATAAAATGTCACGAGGGTGTCAAGAGCCACGCCTGACTCCGTTGTACCCGGGGTCAGGAGGTCGCAGCGGTTGGCTGCACGCTCTATGTAAGATAGGGATGTTTCCTTATTGTAGCTTTCTGGGTTTGCTTTGCAAACCGTTTGGCTCACTCAGGGATCCGTAGCTCCTTCTCTCAGTTGTTCCTTGTCCAGCACTCCCAATCCTCCTTATATTCCCCTCTCACACTTCTCTGGTTGCCAGATATAGAGCTTCCTGCCTGGACTTCTATACTGACCCACTGGAGCTGTGTTGCTGCGTTCTCTGATTGTTGCATTAGAACGCTAGCCTCCGGATCCCTGTTGGACCTTTGTGGACAGTTGTTGTCGTCCACCTGGGTGTTTGTGTTTGTCTGTGTTTGTCTGTCCTCTCCCTGGTGTTTCCTTCTTAGTGCAGTGGTGAGGACTAGCGATCCCACCGGCCCATTCATTATCTAGGGTTCATTTCAGGGAAAGCCAGGGTTTAGGCACGTGATCGCCGCATGGGTGAGGAACCCGTCTAGGGACGTCAGGGCAGTCAGGTGCCAGCCGCAAGGAGAGTTAGGGGTCACCACCTTTCCCTCTCCCCTGGGCAGGACTTTCCCTTTTTCCTCCCTGTGCGTGTTGCCGGTCATTACATAAAATGACTTTATATACAGGTAGAATTCTCTATGTAATTGTGGTGTCACGTCCGTGTCTGATAGCCTAGTGGATTAATATACTGATGCAATCTTATTAAATTAACATACTAACATATTTAATCATTTATAATATTCCCTTTATCATTTTCATTTATGTGTAACTACTCTATATTTTGCTGATGGATTTCTGCATGAAGCCTGACATCTGATGTCCATTTTGAAAATATTGTGTTAAATTTTGATCATATTGAACTAATTCTATATACATAGATTTATCGATATTTTACCCGATTATTTACATTTATTCCGATTGGACATTCTGATTTTTCTGATCGGGGATCCCGATTTTCGGACTTTCTGATCTTTTTAATTTGGATGTTGCGATTATTCACGAAAATATATTCGAATGTTACGAATAACGGGACCGCTATTTCAACTGCGCATGCGGTTATCCTGCTGATGAGGTTTCTCATAACATCGTGAGATCAGGCTCTGCATAAATACCGGACATGCGCAGGTCACCCAGCGCAACGCCACTTTTCTTCAGTCAGGACAGCTTGGAGGTATGTACGTGCTGCTTATATTTTTATGTATTGTACTTTATGGTTTCTCTCTATATATGTGCCTAATACTCCATTGTCTGAAATTGCTGGGATATCTTATATTCAAACAGAACGATAACTAATGGATGTACTATATGGAATGTGGCACATAGATAGACCTATGAATCTGACTTAATCCATTGTAGCTGACTTAATCCATTGTAGTCCTCCTATTTATACATAGTGGCTGTTTGCAATGGTCTATTGTTTGATAATTTTCCGTTTTCTACCGCTGTACAGAAACTATGGTCTGCCAATGTATCTTTGACAAGTTTTGATCTTTTTTTGTCTGATTGTTTTCTGACTACACAAATGTCCTTCCTTGCTTTTGGTTTGTGTTATTTGTAGAGTTATTTCTGTGATAACTACCCCACAATCAGAATATATATGGGTCTACGGTTGCAGACTGCAATATAGTATAGTATATTGTGTGTGTGTATATATATATATATATATATATATACACACTCACCTAAATAATTATTAGGAGATTAGGAACACCTGTTCTATTTCTCATTAATGTGATTATCTAGTCAACCAATCACATGGCAGTTGCTTCAATTCATGTAGGGTTGTGGTCCTGGTCAAGACAATCTCCTGAACTCCAAACTGAATGTCAGAATGGGAAAGAAAGGTGATTTAAGCAATTTTGAGCGTGGCATGGTTGTTGGTGCCAGACGGGCCGGTCTGAGTATTTCACAATCTGCTCAGTTACTGGGATTTTCACGCACAACCATTTCTAGGGTTTACAAAGAATGGTGGGAAAAGGGAAAAGGGAAAAACATCCAGTATGCGGCAGTCCTGTGGGCGAAAATGCCATGTTGATGCTAGAGGTCAGAGGAGAATGGGCCGACTGATTCAAGCTGATAGAAGAACAACGTTGACTGAAATAACCACTCGTTACAACCAAGGTATGCAGCAAAGCATTTGTGAAGCCACAACACGCCCAACCTTGAGGCGGATGGGCTACAACAGCAGAAGACCCCACCGGGTACTGCTCATCTCCACTACAAATAGGAAAAAGAGGCTACAATTTGCACGAGCTCTCCAAAATTGGACTGTTGAAGACTGGAAAAATGTTGCCTGGTCTGATGAGTCTCGATTTCTGTTGAGACATTCAAATGGTAGAGTCCGAATTTGGTGTAAACAGAATGAGAACATGTATCCATCATGCCTTGTTACCACTGTGCAGGCAGGTGGTGGTGGTGTAATGGTGTGGGGGATGTTTTCTGGGCACACTTTAGGCCCCTTAGTGCCAATTGGCCATCGTTTAAATGCCATGGGCTACCTGAGCATTGTTTCTGACCATGTCCATCCCTTCATGACCACCATGTACCCATCCTCTGATGGCTACTTCCAGCAGGATAATGCACCATGTCACAAAGCTTGAATCATTTCAAATTGGTTTCTTGAACATGACAATGAGTTCACTGTACTAAAATGGCTCCCACAGTCACCAGATCTCAACCCAATAGAGCATCTTTGTGGTGGAACGGGAGCTTCGTGCCCTGGATGTGCATCCCTCAAATCTCCATCAACTGCAAGATGCTATCCTATCAATATGGGCCAACATTTCTAAAGAATGCTATCAGCACCTTGTTGAATCAATGCCACGTAGAATTAAGGCAGTTCTGAGGGCAAAAGGAGGTCCAACACCGTATTAGTATGGTGTTCCTAATAATTCTTTAGGTGAGTGTATATGTATCTATAGATTTGCCTTATATGTTTGCCTCTCTGTGTACTTATTGTTTGTCATACATTGATTTGGTGTTACTATAATTAGCAGGCCATGAACAAGGTCCGGGAGGACCGAAACGTTGGCCTATATAACTGACAATCACCAGTGGCATTTCAAATTTAATTCTTTACTTTATTCACATGAAATTCTGAGTGCCGTGAATTACTCTATAATACTATCGATAGGTGTGACATACAGATGGGTGTGATATACCTATAATATACCTTCTAACATAGAAAGTATATTATAGTGTATTTGTATTGTGCAGCAGTTGTGTGCAGTTCTGCTGAGATACCGCAGCTATATAGAGGGACAAACGCTATTGGAAAAATAAATTGCAATTGTGGTGTGATATACCTGTTGCCCCCCCCCCCCCCCAACAAAAAAAAACTGATTGAGGGGTTTGATATACCTATAATATACCTTCTAACATAGAAAGTATATTATAGTGTATTTGTACTGTGCAGAAGTTGTGTGCGGTTCTGCTTAGATACTGCAGCTAGATAGAGGGATAAACACTATTGGAAAAAGAAATTTCAACTGGTGCTATATACCTGTTTGCCCCCCAAAAAATATCTGATAGAGGGGTGTGATATACCTATAATATACCTTCTAACATAGAAAGTATATTATAGTGCATTTGTATTGTGCAGCAGTTGTGTGCGGTTCTGCTGAGATACCGCAACAAGATAGACGGACGAACGCTATTGGAATAAGTAATTGCAACAGGTGTGATATACCTGTTGCTCCAAAAACAAACTGATAGAGGGGTATGATATACCTATAATATACCTTCTAACATACAAAGTATGTTATAGTGTATTTGTATTATGCAGCAGTTGTGTGCGGTTCTGCTAAGATACTGCAGCTATATAGAGGGACAAATGCTATTTGAATAACTAATTGCAACTGGTGTTATATACCTGTTGACCCCCCAAAAACTGATTAGGGGTGCAATATTCCTGCTTCCACAAAATTCGGATTGTGGGGTGTGATACACCAGCTTCCATCAAATATACATTGAGTCCTCCGATACACCAGCTTCCACAAAATATTGATTAAGGGGTTTGATTTACCAGGTTCCAGCAAATACTCATTATTGGGTTCTGTATACCTGTTTCCACAAAATACTGATAGAGGGGATTTATATACCAGCTTCCACAAAATATTGATTGAGGCCTGCAATATACCTGCTTCCACAAATATTTATCTTCTATAGGGACTTTTTCACAGGGTCATTTTTAAAATGACAGGTAGAGGAAGAGGCAGACCATTCCGCAGGGGTGGTAGGAGTCGGGAAGGTGCGGTTCTCCTAAGATACTGCATCTATATAGAGGGACAAATGCTATTTGAATAACTAATTGCAACTGGTGCACAATTGATTAAGGGGTTTGATTTACCAGGTTCCAGCAAATACTCATTATTGGGTTCTGTATACCTGTTTCCACAAAATACTGATAGAGGGGATTGATATACCAGCTTCCACAAAATATTGATTGAGGCCTGCAATATACCTACTTCCACAAATACTGATCTTCTATAGGGACTTTTTCACAGGGTCATTTTTAAAATGACAGGTAGAGGAAGAGGCAGACCATTCCGCAGGGGTGGTAGGAGTCGGGATGGTGCGGTTCTGCTAAGATACTGCAGATATATAGAGGGACAAATGCTATTTGAATAACTAATTGCAACTGGTGTTATATACCTGTTGACCCCCAAAAAACTGATTAGGGGTGCAATATTCCTGCTTCCACAAAATTCTGATTATGGGGTGTGATACACCAGCTTCCACCAAATATACATTGAGGCCTCCGATACACCAGCCTCCACAAAATATTGATTAAGGGGTTTGATTTACCAGGTTACAGCAAATACTCATTATTGGGTTCTGTATACCTGTTTCCATAAAATACTGATAGAGGGGATTGATATACCAACTTCCACAAAATATTGATTGAGGCCTGCAATATACCTGCTTCCACAAATACTTATCTTCTATAGGGACTTTTTTTTATAAATAGTATAATTATAATAATTATCAGGTATTATAATTATTCTATTTATTTAAAAAAAAAGCAGTCATATAATCGCATAGCGAATTAAACTTAGCTGTCTCTATAGTCAACTTTCCTATATCATTGCTAGAATTAGCGAAATTGATGAATAGGTAGCTAAAATGAAGATGCAGAATACTTCGTTATCTTCGTTTTGTGGAATATGACGAATACATTCGTTATATTCGTTTTGTGGAATATAACGAATATATTCGTCAATTCGCTAATTCTACCAAGCCATTGAAGCCATATTCCATGCTTATGGAGCGTCCCCATCACCATGGGAACGACTCCATATACTAGAATGTACTGTCGTATTTGAGAATTACGTTGAAATCGCAATTCGATTTTTTCAAGTTATAATAATCGAATTTCGATTTTAACTTAGCACTGCTATATGCCATATTAGTTAGCCTAATATGGCATATAGCAGTGCTAAGTTAAAATCGAAATTCGATTATTATAACTTGAAAAAATCGAATTGCGATTTCAACGTAATTCTCAAATCCGACAGTACATTCTAGTATATGGAGATGTTCCCATGGTGATGGGGACGCTCCATGAGCATGTAAGTCGGCAGAAGCGGCAACGGGCACTGACTGGAGCAGCCAGGAAGCCAGGAATCCAAAGGACAGGTAAGAACAACTTTAGGGAAGTGGGAAAGAAAAAAATATAACAATAAAAAAAAAAAAAAAAAAAACGAATATTCGAAATATCGAATTTATATCACTATATTCGAAATATTCGCGCTCAACACTAATTCCGCAGGGGTGGTAGGAGTCGGGAAGGTGCACCAGGCCGGAGCGTAAGTGGGAAGTTGGAGAAGGTGCGTGCAATTACGTCAAAGTACGCACCAGAGTTAGTTGAGTGGCTCACTCTGCCTTCCGCTTCTGCATCCTCCTCATCCTTTGTATCAGCACCCTCCTCACTCTCTGCTGTGTGCACCCCCAAATACACCAACAAAACCACCATAGCCCCTCCACTTGAGTCAGAGGAATTATTTTCCAATCCATTCCCAGACCTTACTGATGTGCAGCCATTCTTGGCATCGGATAAAGAAGGGGAGGTAGCAACTGATGACAGTAACCAGATCAGCCCAAATAGGGTGGCCCCCGCTTTTGCTGCCTACTCCAAAATCTCTAATGTCAGTAGTGGTGAAGGTGATGATGATGATAACATGTCGTTGGACGTCATGTGGGTGCCCACAAGAGAGATAGAGGAGGGGAGTTCAGAGAGAGAGATGGAGCAGCAGATAGGGAGGTGCATAGTAGGCAAAAATCATACTTCAAATGTATCTGGAGCGAGCCATCCACCATGCACAATCACATCTGGCGCTCCCTGGACGCCAGCACAAGGCTCCGCAGTGTGGGATTTTTTTAACGTATCAGTAGCTGACAATAGTGTTGCCATTTGCAGCCTGTGCTGTCAATGCAAAAGTAGCGGTAAGCCCAACACTCACCTAGGGACGACCGCCTTAAGAAGGCACATGGCCTCCCATCACCGACCACAGCGGGAGCAACACCGTCAGAACCCACAAATCCACACTCCTGGTGCTCCACGTCCTGCCTCTTCTCTTTCTCCTCTCCCCTCCCATTTGACCTCCACTCCACCTTCCACCGTTCCGTCGTCACATTCATCTGGCAAAAGGTTTCCGTGGCCCAAATGTTCAAAAGTAAAAAGTTGATGATGCCGAATAACCCTCTTGCCCAATGGCTGATTGCTGGCTTGTCGGAACTGCTAGCCCGCCAACTACTGCCATATAAACTGGTGGAATTGGAGGCCTTTAGAAAATTTGTGGCCATTGGCACACCGCAATGCAAGGTCCCCAGAAGAAAATATTTCTCCCAAAAGGGCATCCCAGAGCTATATAGCCATGTTCAGCAGCAAGTGAATGTATCTCTGGCACACAGTGTTGGTGCCAAGATACATCTGACCACAGACACGTGGTCTAGCAAACACGGGAAGGGAATGTACATAATTTTTACTGCCCACTGGGTGGACCTTCTGACGGCTGTCAGGCATGCAACCCGTGGCACCCGTGTGGATTTGGTGTTACCTTCACAGATTGAATTCAGGCCTGCCACTTCTCCTCCTCCTCCTACTCCATCCTCCGTCTCCTCCTCGGCTGACTCCTCCTCTTCCGCTGCACCCCCAAGCTCCAAAGAACCTATTCAATGTGCCAGGTGAGACATTGCCATGCTGTGCTGCGGCTGTTGTGCCACACTGGTCCTGCATTCCTTTCAGCTCTGCGGTCACAGGCCGATCAGTGGCTAACCCCGCTCAATTTGACAGTTGGTAAAGTGGTGTGCGACAACGATGCCAATCTACTGAGCGTGCTGAAACAGGAAAAAAATGACACATATGCGGTGCATGGCTAAGTTCCTTAACTTAGTCATGCAGTGATTTGTTGCCAAATACCCCGGGGTCCAGGACGTCTTGCGGCAGGCCAAGAAAATCTCTGGCCATTTTAGAAGATCTTACACGGCCATGGCTCGCCTTGCTGACATTCAGCGGCGACACCACTTGCCCATCAGACTGCCCGACGCGCTGGAACTCCACCTTGTATATGCTTGATAGGCTGCTCCAGGGCCCTTCATATGTAAATACAGCAGCATAAAAGGCCTTTTCTGTATGGTGAACGCATAATTTTTGGGACCTGTAATCGAACTGGCCAACAGTAAAATTGTTATATGGTGACCGCCTAATGTACCTCCAGCCACATTATAAATTGCTCTGTTCTTTACGGTGAATGAATAATTTTTGGGGCCTGTAGTCCACTGGCCTGCAGTAAAATTGATTACCAATGACCATCTAATATACCTCCAGCCACATAATTACTTAATGTCCGGTGAATGAATAATTTTTTGGGGCCTATAGTCCACTGGCCTGCAGTAAAATTGATATCCATCGATCGTCTAATATACCTCCATCTACATAATCACTTGATGTTTTTTGTCCAGTGAATGAATAATGTTTGGGGCCTGTACTTCACTGGCCTGCAGTACAATTGATTTCCAATGACCGTCTAATATACCTCCAGCCACATAATCAATTGATCTTTTCTGTACGGTGAATGCATAATTTTTGGGGCCTGTAATCTAACTGGCCAACAGTAAAGTTGTTATACGGTAACCGCCTAATGTACCTCCAGCCATATTATCAATTGTTCTTTTCTGTACGGTGAATACATTTTTTTGGGGGCCTATGGTCCACTGGCCTGCAGTAAAATTGATATCCATCGACAGTCTAATATACCTCCAGCCACATAATCACTCGATCTTTTCTGTATGGTGAATGCATAATTTTTGGGGCCTGCAATCTAACTGGACAACAGTAAAATTGTTATACAGTGACCGCCTAATGTACCTCCAGCTACATTATCAATTGTTCTTTTCTGTACGGTGAATGAATAATTTTTGGGGCCTGTAGTCCACTGGCCTGCAGTAAAATTGATTTCCATTGGCTGTCTAATATACCTCCAGCCACATAATCACTTGATGTTTTCTGTCCGGTGAATGCCTAATGTTTGGGGCCTGTACTTACGGGGTCTAAAATAAAAAATTTCTAGGCTCCAGCAGAGCACATTTTTGACAGTTTCCCTTTAAGACACATAAAAATGGCCCCTGATTAAAATACATATTTTTTGTGGGAATTTTTGCCATTGATCCCCCTCTGGTATGACACTGTCCATGTTGTGGGACGATTTGTGCACTTATAGTAAAGTATTTGGTGGCTGCAAATATGACCTGAACGTTTTTTAGGTTTGTCTGCCATTAAAGTGAATGGGGCCCACCACAAACTTGCGGTTCGCCAACATTTGATCGCAGTCGCGCGATTGCGTTCCCGAATCGTCACGGCCGAGGTTTGCCCATCACTGGCTGGGAGTGGCAGACCCATAACAGCTGAAAGGAAAACTACTGATACTTAGATAGGACAAAATGGATAGTAAACCAAAACAGGACAACTCCATTCCCACAACTAGATCATGGAGCGATCCCTTGAAATTGGGCGAGTAGCCACCAGCTGCGACCTTCTGACCCCAGGAACCACAGGGTCAGCGATAGGTCATGACACCCTCGTGACAGAAGTGTAATACATGGGACAAAACATTTATAGAATATTTTCACCACTTGATAAATAAAACATCATATTAATTCCAAACACATACAAGGGCTACACCACGAGATATGAAATTGAGAATGGACTATGGCTTTAAAACAGGCTTTTAAGATTATAAATAAGTAAAACGCCAAGCAGACAAATAAAACCTAAATTGCTAAAAGATAGAGAATGTGCACTCTGCAAATGGATACTAAAACCAAACCAGGGAAACACTATGAATAAAGAATGTATAATCTTCTTTTATAAAGATAATATGTAGACACAGATTTGCTTTCTCATACTGCATACAATTTTTGCATCAATATTTATGGTTATGTTACTGTACTGTTGACTTGCATATTATTATTTATTTGTGCTTTAAAAGGTCCAGTTCATATATTCCATGTTGGTAAGTTTTGAAATACAAAATCTGTCGCTCTACTGAGCAATGCACAGTCCTCTATAAAATGAACACTGAATGAATATTCATATATTTCCCACCAATATATTCATATATTTTTCACCAATAGAAAATATGTCTATTAAACTTAAAAACAATAATAAATGAATCAACTAAATGATGGTTGTAAAACTTAGCCAACCGGCCTGAAAATATGTATGGCACTTAGAGTTGAGCGAACACCTGGATGTTCGGGTTCGAGAAGTTCGGCCGAACATCCCGGAAATGTTCGGGTTCGGGATCCGAACCCGATCCGAACTTCGTCCCGAACCCGAACCCCATTGAAGTCAATGGGGACCCGAACTTTTCGGCACTAAAACGGCTGTAAAACAGCCCAGGAAAGGGCTAGAGGGCTGCAAAAGGCAGCAACATGTAGGTAAATCCCCTGCAAACAAATGTGGATAGGGAAATTAATTAAAATAAAAATTAAATAAATAAAAATTAACCAAAATCAATTGGAGAGAGGTTCCATAGCAGAGAATCTGGCTTCCCGTCACCCACCACTGGAACAGTCCATTCTCAGATATTTAGGCCCCGGCACCCAGGCAGAGGAGAGAGGTCCCGTAACAGAGAATCTGTCTTCATGTCAGCAGAGAATTAGTCTGCATGTCATAGCAGAGAATGAGGCTTCACGTCAGCCACCACTGCAACAGTCCATTGGCATATATTTAGGCCTAGCACACAGGCAGAGGAGAGAGGTCCCGTAACAGAGAATCTGGCTTCATGTCAGCAGAGAATCAGTCTGCATGTCATAGCAGAGAATGAGGCTTCACGTCAGCCACCACTGCAACAGTCCATTGGCATATATTTAGGCCCAGCACACACACAGGCAGAGGAGAGAGGTCCCGTAACAGAGAATCTGGCTTCATGTCAGCAGAGAATCAGTCTGCATGTCATAGCAGAGAATGAGGCTTCACGTCAGCCACCACTGCAACAGTCCATTGGCATATATTTAGGCCCAGCACACACACAGGCAGAGGAGAGAGGTCCCGTAACAGAGAATCTGGCTTCATGTCAGCAGAGAATCAGTCTGCATGTCATAGCAGAGAATGAGGCTTCACGTCAGCCACCACTGCAACAGTCCATTGGCATATATTTAGGCCCAGCACACACACAGGCAGAGGAGAGAGGTCCCGTAACAGAGAATCTGTCTTCATGTCAGCAGAGAATTAGTCTGCATGTCATAGCAGAGAATGAGGCTTCACGTCACCCACCACTGCAACAGTCCATTGGCATATATTTAGGCCTAGCACACAGGCAGAGCAGAGAGGTCCCGTAACAGACAATCTGGCTTCATGACAGCAGAGAATCAGTCTGCATGTCATAGCAGAGAATGAGGCTTCACGTCACCCACCACTGCAACAGTCCATTGGCATATATTTAGGCCTAGCACACAGGCAGAGCAGAGAGGTCCCGTAACAGACAATCTGGCTTCATGTCAGCAGAGAATCAGTCTGCATGTCATAGCAGAGAATGAGGCTTCACGTCACCCACCACTGCAACAGTCCATTGGCATATATTTAGGCCTAGCACACAGGCAGAGCAGAGAGGTCCCGTAACAGACAATCTGGCTTCATGACAGCAGAGAATCAGTCTGCATGTCATAGCAGAGAATGAGGCTTCACGTCACCCACCACTGCAACAGTCCATTGGCTTATATTTAGGCCTAGCACACAGGCAGAGCAGAGAGGTCCCGTAACAGACAATCTGGCTTCATGTCAGCAGAGAATCAGTCTGCATGTCATAGCAGAGAATGAGGCTTCACGTCACCCACCACTGCAACAGTCCATTGGCATATATTTAGGCCTAGCACACAGGCAGAGCAGAGAGGTCCCGTAACAGACGATCTGGCTTCATGTCAGCAGAGAATCAGTCTGCATGTCATAGCAGAGAATCAGGCTTCACGTCAGCCACCACTGCAACAGTCCATTGTCATAAATTTAGGCCCAGCACCCAGGCAGAGGAGAGAGGTCCCGTAACAGACAATCTGGCTTCATGTCAGCAGAGAATTAGTCTGCATGTCATAGCAGAGAATCAGGCTTCATGTCAGCCACCACTGCAACAGTCCATTGGCATATATTTAGGCCTAGCACACAGGCAGAGGAGAGGTTCATTCAACTTTGGGTAGCATCGCAATATAATGGTAAAATGAAAATAAAAATAGGATTGAATGAGGAAGTGCCCTGGAGTCCAATAATATATGGTTATGGGGAGGTAGTTAATGTCTAATCTGGACAAGGGACGGACAGGTCCTGTGGGATCCATGCCTGGTTCATTTTTATGAACGTCAGCTTGTCCACATTGGCTGTAGACAGGCGGCTGCGTTTGTCTGTAATGACGCCCCCTGCCGTGCTGAATACACGTTCAGACAAAACGCTGGCTGCCGGGCAGGCCAGCACCTCCAAGGCATAAAAGGCTAGCTCTGGCCACGTGGACAATTTAGAGACCCAGAAGTTGAATGGGGCCGAACCATCAGTCAGTACGTGGAGGGGTGTGCACACGTACTGTTCCACCATGTTAGTGAAATGTTGCCTCCTGCTAACACGTTGCGTATCAGGTGGTGGTGCAGTTAGCTGTGGCGTGTTGACAAAAGTTTTCCACATCTCTGCCATGCTAACCCTGCCCTCAGAGGAGCTGGCCGTGACACAGCTGCCTTGGCGACCTCTTGCTCCTCCTCTGCCTTGGCCTTGGGCTTCCACTTGTTCCCCTGTGACATTTGGGAATGCTCTCAGTAGCGCGTCTACCAACGTGCGCTTGTACTCGCGCATCTTCCTATCACGCTCCAGTGCAGGAAGTAAGGTGGGCACATTGTCTTTGTAGCGTGGATCCAGCAGGGTGGCAACCCAGTAGTCCGCACAGGTTAAAATGTGGGCAACTCTGCTGTCGTTGCGCAGGCACTGCAGCATGTAGTCGCTCATGTGTGCCAGGCTGCCCAGGGGTAAGGACAAGCTGTCCTCTGTGGGAGGCGTATCGTCATCGTCCTGCCTTTCCCCCCAGCCACGCACCAGTGATGGACCCGAGCTGCGTTGGGTGCCACCCCGCTGTGACCATGCTTCATCCTCATCCTCCTCCACCTCCTCCTCATCCTCGTCCTCCTCGTCCTCCAGTAGTGGGCCCTGGCTGGCCACATTTGTACCTGGCCTCTGCTGTTGCAAAAAACCTCCCTCTGAGTCACTTCGAAGAGACTGGCCTGAAAGTGCTAAAAATGACCCCTCTTCCTCATCCTCCTCCTCCTCCTCCTGGGCCACCTCCTGTTCCATCATCGCCCTAAGTGTTTTCTCAAGGAGACATAGAAGTGGTATTGTAACGCTGATAACGGTGTCATCGCCACTGGCCATGTTGGTGGAGTACTCGAAACAGCGCAACAGGGCACACAGGTCTCGCATGGAGGCCCAGTCATTGGTGGTGAAGTGGTGCTGTTCTGTAGTGCGACTGACCCGTGCGTGCTGCAGCTGAAACTCCACTATGGCCTGCTGCTGCTCGCACAGTCTGTCCAGCATGTGCAAGGTGGAGTTCCACCTGGTGGGCACGTCGCATATGAGGCGGTGAGCGGGAAGGCCGAAGTTACGCTGTAGCGCAGACAGGCGAGCAGCGGCAGGATGTGAACGCCGGAAGCGCGAACAGACGGCCCGCACTTTATGCAGCAGCTCTGACATGTCGGGGTAGTTGTGAATGAACTTCTGCACCACCAAATTCAGCACATGCGCCAAGCAAGGGATGTGCGTCAAATTGGCTAGTCCCAGAGCTGCAACGAGATTTCGCCCATTATCACACACCACCAGGCCGGGCTTGAGGCTCACCGGCAGCAACCACTCGTCGGTCTGTTGTTCAATACCCCGCCACAACTCCTGTGCGGTGTGGGGCCTGTCCCCCAAACATATGAGTTTCAGAATGGCCTGCTGACGTTTACCCCGGGCTGTGCTGAAGTTGGTGGTGAAGGTGTGTGGCTGACTGGATGAGCAGGTGGAAGAAGAGGAGGAGGAAGCCGAGAAGGAGGAGGTGGCAACAGGAGGCAAAGAATGTTGCCCTGCGATCCTTGGCGGCGGCAGGACGTGCGCCAAACAGCTCTCCGCCTGGGGCCCAGCTGCCACTACATTTACCCAGTGTGCAGTTAGGGAGATATAGCGTCCCTGGCCGTGCTTACTGGTCCACGTATCTGTGGTTAGGTGGACCTTGCTACAGATGGCGTTGCGCAGTGCACACTTGATTTTATCGGATACTTGGTTGTGCAGGGAAGGCACGGCTCTCTTGGAGAAGTAGTGCCGGCTGGGAACAACATACTGTGGGACAGCAAGCGACATGAGCTGTTTGAAGCTGTCTGTGTCCACCAGCCTAAATGACAGCATTTCATAGGCCAGTAGTTTAGAAATGCTGGCATTCAGGGCCAGGGATCGAGGGTGGCTAGGTGGGAATTTACGCTTTCTATCAAATGTTTGTGAGATGGAGAGCTGAACGCTGGCGTGTGACATGGTTGAGACGCTTGGTGACGGAGGTGGTGGTGGTGGTGTTGGTGGTACATCCCCTGTTTGCTGGGCGGCAGGTGCCAACGTTCCTCCAGAGGCGGAGGAAGAGGCCGAGGCGGCAGCAGCAGAATAGGCCGAGGCGGCAGCAGCAGAAGAGGTAGCAGGGGGAGCCTGAGTGACTTCCTTGGTTTTAAGGTGTTTACTCCACTGCAGTTCATGCTTTGCATGCAGGTGCCTGGTCATGCAGGTTGTGCTCAGGTTCAGAACGTTAATGCCTCGCTTCAGGCTCTGATGGCACAGCGTGCAAACCACTCGGGTCTTGTCGTCAGCACATTGTTTGAAGAAGTGCCATGCCAGGGAACTCCTTGAAGCTGCCTTTGGGGTGCTCGGTCCCAGATGGCGGCGGTCAGTAGCAGGCGGAGTCTCTTGGCGGCGGGTGTTCTGCTTTTGCCCACTGCTCCCTCTTTTGCTACGCTGTTGGCTCGGTCTCACCACTGCCTCTTCCTCCGAACTGTGAAAGTCAGTGGCACGACCTTCATTCCATGTGGGGTCTAGGACCTCATCGTCCCCTGCATCGTCTTCCACCCAGTCTTGATCCCTGACCTCCTGTTCAGTCTGCACACTGCAGAAAGACGCAGCAGTTGGCACCTGTGTTTCGTCATCATCAGAGACATGCTGAGGTGGTATTCCCATGTCCTCATCATCAGGAAACATAAGTGGTTGTGCGTCAGTGCATTCTATGTCTTTCACCGCTGGGGAAGGGCTAGGTGGATGCCCTTGGGAAACCCTGCCAGCGGAGTCTTCAAACAGCATAAGAGACTGCTGCATAACTTGAGGCTGAGACAGTTTCCCTGGTATGCATGGGGGTGATGTGACAGACTGATGGGGTTGGTTTTCAGGCGCCATCTGTGCGCTTTCTGCAGAAGACTGGGTGGGAGATAATGTGAACGTGCTGGATCCACTGTCGGCCACCCAATTGACTAATGCCTGTACCTGCTCAGGCCTTACCATCCTTAGAACGGCATTGGGCCCCACCATATATCGCTGTAAATTCTGGCGGCTACTGGGACCTGAGGTAGTTGGTACACTAGGACGTGTGGATGTGGCAGAACGGCCACGTCCTCTCCCAGCACCAGAGGGTCCACTAACACCACCACGACCATGTCCACGTCCGCGTCCCTTACTAGATGTTTTTCTCATTGTTATGGTTCACCACAACAACAAATATATTATTTGGCCCAATGTATTGTATTCAAATTCAGCGGGATATAAATTTGAGGCCTAGTATTTAGGCGCTGGGTGACCGGTATGGATTTAGTGACAGAATTAGACTTGGAAATGCACAGAAGCGTGTGTGTGAAGTTATTCTGAATGACCCAATGTGCACCTTGAATATTATATACCCTTTTTGGGATAGATTTCAAATAGCTCTGATATAGCAGGAACCACTAAATTATGAAATTGCTAAATTGGGAATTGTACTTCAACCCAGAACAAAAAATGTGCTTTGACGGACACTAAATATCTTGCCCAGCAACAACAGTACAGCGGTGGGTAACGAGAGATTTAGAGGGATTTAAATTTGAGGCCTAGTATTTAGGCGCTGGGTCACCGGTATGGATTTAGTGACAGAATTAGACTGGGATATGGCCAAAAAATGAACAGACTATTGCTGGTTAAATGCACTTGGTGTGACAGCTTCACCCTGATGTAGGCTTTAGCCAAAAAACAACCACACCATTGAGGGTTAAATGCACTTGGTGACAGGCGCAGCTTGCCCCTGATTTTGTATATGGCCAAAAAATGAACAGACTATTGCTGGTTAAATGCACTTGGTGTGACAGCTTCACCCTGATGTAGGCTTTAGCCAAAAAACAACCACACCATTGAGGGTTAAATGCACTTGGTGACAGGCGCAGCTTGCCCCTGATTTTGTATATGGCCAAAAAATGAACAGACTATTGCTGGTTAAATGCACTTGGTGTGACAGCTTCACCCTGATGTAGGCTTTAGCCAAAAAACAACCACACCATTGAGGGTTAAATGCACTTGGTGACAGGCGCAGCTTGCCCCTGATTTTGTATATGGCCAAAAAATGAACAGACTATTGCTGGTTAAATGCACTTGGTGTGACAGCTTCACCCTGATGTAGGCTTTAGCCAAAAAACAACCACACCATTGAGGGTTAAATGCACTTGGTGACAGGCGCAGCTTGCCCCTGATTTTGTATATGGCCAAAAAATGAACAGACTATTGCTGGTTAAATGCACTTGGTGTGACAGCTTCACCCTGATGTAGGCTTTAGCCAAAAAACAACCACACCATTGAGGGTTAAATGCACTTGGTGACAGGCGCAGCTTGCCCCTGATTTTGTATATGGCCAAAAAATGAACAGACTATTGCTGGTTAAATGCACTTGGTGTGACAGCTTCACCCTGATGTAGGCTTTAGCCAAAAAACAACCACACCATTGAGGGTTAAATGCACTTGGTCGCAGCTTGTGCTGGCGCACCACAAGACACAAAATGGCCGCCGATCACCCCAGAAAAATGAGACTGACAAACGGTCTGTGCAGCCTAAAAACAGTGAGCAATTGAGGATCAGCAGCTCAATGATCCACAGCTGCAGATCGATCAGTTAATCAAGTCCTTTGGAGGAGTTAATCTGCCTAATCTCGCCCTACTGTCGCAGCCGCAACCTCTCCCTACGCTAATCAGAGCAGAGTGACGGGCGGCGCTATGTGACTCCAGCTTAAATAGAGGCTGGGTCACATGGTGCTCTGGCCAATCACAGCCATGCCAATAGTAGGCATGGCTGTGATGGCCTCTTGGGGCAAGTAGTATGACGCTTGTTGATTGGCTGCTTTGCAGCCTTTCAAAAAGCGCCAAGAAAGCGTCACAAAAGCGCGAAGAAAGCGACGAACACCGAACCCGAACCCGGACTTTTACGAAAATGTCCGGGTTCGGGTCCGTGTCACGGACACCCCAAAATTCGGTACGAACCCGAACTATACAGTTCGAGTTCGCTCATCCCTAATGGCACTAACTAATTTTGGTTTTCATTTCCGCACACTTGATTCCTTTGAGACTGTATGAAATGTTATTAGACTAATGTACATTTTATATTTTGTAAAATCTTTATGGTACTTGTCAATTTACTGTGAATTCTATTGATTGAGGCATGTCCAAGCAGTTTAAGAGGACCTTTTATAAAGTTTTCAGTTTACTACAAAGTACATTTTGTTCTGAAGATGAAACAAAATTTACTGAGGGGACAGCCATTTGAATGCAATAACTGACAGAGTCAATATTGACAAGATCTGTATATTAATTCAGTTGTTGTTGCTTCAGTTTCATCTCTTATGACTTGTACTGTTAGGAAAAGGCTCCTATTAGTCGTACAGATATTTTTTAAGCAGTGGCAAGTGACGATTTAGTGATTCATGCATTTTGCATTCAAAAGACATTAATTTACATGAAGCAATGCTCACTAAATGTTTTTTCACTTGATTTTTGGCATTTACTATATTTTTTGGCCTATAAGACACACCTGTCAATAAGACGCACCTAGGTTTTTGAGGAGGAGATAAGAAAAAAAAAATATTGTGCTTTTGGTGGGTTTTGAACTAATGGTGGTCTGTGGATGACACTATTATGGGGGATCTGTGGATGACACACTGTTATGGGGGATCTGTGGATGACAGTGTTATGGGGATCTTTGGATAGCACTGTTATGGGGGGATCTGTGGATGGCACTGTTATGGGGGATCTGTGGATGGCACTTTTGGTGGGATCTGTTGAAGGCACTTTTATGGGGGATCTGTGGATGGCACTGTTATGGGGGCATCTGTGGATGGCACTGTTATGAGGGCATGTGTGGATGGCACTGTTATGGGGGATCTGTGGATGACACATACCGTATATAGTATCTTATGCTATATATGCGTCATCCACAGATATCCCCCATAACAGTGTTCTTGTGTACGGTAAATAGTGACCCCAACACAGGGGATGGAGACAGGCAACTGGTGTTGAAATCTCGGCGGGGATCGGTGCAGTCACTATATTCTATTACACCGGGCCCCGCACACACACCAGTATTCACATATAAACTGTAGGCAATTGATATGTAAACTGTAGGCAATCTATATGCAAACTGCAAGGTAGTGCAATACACAGAGTACTCACTATAAAACTCCCGTACTAGCAGGCACTGCAGGCTGGCCGATTACTAACTTCCTCACGCGCCTGCTCTGCCTGCTTCATTAATAAAGTGGGAGGATCATGCGTTTCATAGAGAGTACTACATGGATTGTGCTACCTTGCAGTTTACATATGGATTGCCTACAGTTTACATATCGATTGCCTTCAGTTTACATATGAATACTGGTGTGTGCGGGGCCCAGTGTATTAGAGTACAGTGACTGCACCGATCCCTGCAACGAGTTGCCGGCCTCCAGCCCCTCCTTGCTGATACATCGCAGCCGGCGATGTATCAGTGTTAGCAGAGCATTCGCCCCACTTTTGGGGGGGGAGTGAATCTTATGGGGTGAAAAATACGGTACACTAGTAATGACTATCAGATTTCTAATTAGAAAAGATGATGTGACAGTGCAGAAGCTGTGGTTGCCCTCATACCCTGGAGTCTAAAGCTTGTATTAGGCCAATTGTTGACCATTTCATAGTTAATGAGCATCCACAGTCTAAGGCCTCATGCATGTAAGAGGCAGCCCTGATCATCCAGCAACATTTCCAACACATATATATATATATCAGACTGTCATGTTTCCCTCCAGCCACCAGAGGCCACTGTGGCTGAGTAGGACAGTGAGAGGAGTTGTTTCCAGAGGATAAGGAGTTAAGGTTTTTCCCGGGCTGAGCAGAGAGCCTGGCTGAAGGTGTCTGAGTACACAGGAAGAAGGACGCTGTCCACTGAGAGGGAGATCCACAGAGAAGATTAGAGTGATTTCTCCCTGCCTGCTGTGACACAGTATCTGGGATATTAGAGTGTGTTTGCTCTCTGACTGAGCTGATGTTTCCTGGTGCAGAAGAGAGACTGCTGCAGTGTGAGGCACCTACCAGAGGGGCTTGTGAGTGAATTCCAGGCCCTGCCTGATTATACGTCCTGAGCTGCTGATTATCCCTAACCAGAGTTACAGAGACTACAAAGTCAGCGTGAGCTGAGCCACGCTGAAGCAAGCAAGCAAGCAACCAGATCGGGACCCAGACTGTATCTGCCTGCATGTACCGGACACAGAACTGTGAGTGCACTGATGCTAATCTGAGCTAAGACATAGTGGAATAGGATTTAGTTTAGTGCACCGTAGAGGTGCACCCCGGGTAGCGGGGACAGATAGGACTACCTAGAAGAGAGTAGCCTGCCATTTTCTGTACTTGTGTTTGTGATTCATTTGTGTTCTTTATGCAAATTTCCATTATCTTTATTGTGAATTCTCAAGCTGTTCATATTGTAAATCTGCTTTTCCGGCAGTTAGAGTTCTCTTTTAATAAAGCCGGTTTCTGCTTCAGCCTCCTTGTCTACTGCACTGTACTTGAGTCCTGCTCTACGGTCTCTTCCTCTGCTGACCGTTACATGCACACGACCGTTGTGTGCATCCGTGGCCGTTGTTCCGTTCGACGTGTTTTTCTGCGGTTCCATTGACTTTCAATGGGTCCGTTGAAAACTCGGCTTCTACACCGTTTTTACACCGCGCCCATGACCCATGTTTCCTTGCCGTGAAAAAAATATAACCTGTCCTATTTTTTCACGGCTAACGGTTTGCGGCCTCATTCAAGTGAATGGGACCGTTAAAAACGCGGTTGCACACCCGTTCGACATCCGAGTCCGCGGCCGTTTTATTTCTTTCATTTGCCATGGGCAATCTGTCTGGCAAAAGTTGTGCCAATAAATTGAAAAAAAAAATATGTACAGGAAGTTTAGGGTCACAGGTTATGCTAATTTCTAGCCACCTGTGTCTGGAAGCTTCTGTGTGTGGTGAGGCAGCCATTACATTAATTTTCCAGCCAAAATGCCTAGGTGGAATGTGGACAAATTAATGACACTGGTCCAGGAGAGGCCAGAGATCTGGGATACCCGCAGTAATCTATATCTGGACCGTACCAGAAAGGATGCTGCGTGGGAGCAGGTGGCCCGTAGCCTGCGCAGAAACGAATGGGCCAAAGCAGATAGCAGAGGCTGTGCCGAATTAGGTAAGTGAGAGCAATGTAGTTGTGCTGTCCGTGCCCTCTGGGTGGCAACCAGATGTTTTTTTTTTTATCCCTGAGTTCCCAATAGTGTTTTCTGGGCGGTTCAGCTTCATTTTCCATAAAGGGCTGAACATGGTTTGTTAAAGTGACGTCTATTACATACCATACAACACCATTTTTATGTGTAAATGGCTGTCCCTCCCTTTGCTCCAGCATACAGTTCTCATGTTTATAATCACGTTTGTGCCCTTTTTTTTCCAGACACATGTCCTTGTATTTGAGCATCTTAGAGTTGTCACCTACACATATTTTTTGTTTTTTTTTAAGGCCACAAGGCTTACACGACTAGTCTCCTCCATCTTGTTCGTCTGCATTAGTATCCAGACACCTGCTGGACTGTACCATGTGCTGTTTATTCTGTCCTTTTTTGTTGTTAACTTGTTTTTCCCTTTTTGTTCCCTTTTTTGTAAAATGTCATTTTTTGTATTTTTATTCGGGTCCTTTTTAATTTGGTGCACAATAATTTTTTTTGTCATTTATGAACAGTGAAACAAACTAAAACTCAGTGGGCCAGTTGCCGGGACCAATTTCTGCGTGAGGTGTCCAGTAAGGGCCGTAGTGGAGAGGGTACCTCCAGGAAGAGACCATACATATACACTGCACAGTTGCAGTTTTTAAAACCCATTATGGACTTGAGGCCGTAAGTAAATTTTGATTTGTTGTTCCATTTCTCATTGTGCTTAAACTTACGATTGTCTATGGCTCACCAAATGTGTACACGAAAGTAATGGGTTCATTTGTGTTGTACTATTGAAGGCATATACTTTCTGTGGGCCTGCCATATACAAAATTACTCAATCCAGCTTTTTTTTAAGTTACACGCCAAGCATGCCTGAATAGCTGTAAGTTAACCAGTCCTGCTTGAAGTTGTCGTTGTGCATCAGATGGTGGGCAACAGTTTGCACATGCCTGGTGTTGGTTGTGTCCATCACTTTATGTGGAAGAGTCACACCAGTCAATCCCGCTGATGAGCTGTATGATGAGACGACACGTGTAGTGCGCATATAGAACCCCCCTCTCTGTTTTGTTCCTGCTGCACCAATTTTGGGCCGGTCCAGGAACATAGATGTTTTCAATCTCAAAATGATTTTCCAAACGACATGCCACGTGCGCACTGCACGCATTATCTCATCATACAGATGTTCTGCGTGTTTGTCGCCTGTTGGTCATACACCAAGAAAATCTTTGGAACATTTCATAGGGATAGGTCATTTCTACCTCAAAATGTGCATGTCTCCCGTTTTTATGGGAGTCCAGATTAGTGTATCATTTTTGCCTTTAGCGGGTGCTGTTAAAGTTCCCATATAGATACCTTTTTTTTTTATGACGAGTAGGAATTTGATACCCATTCGGTATTGCCCATGTCATTTACATTGGTTTAAATGTATGGCACCAGGCACAACATTGATTCCTTGGATTGTTCGTCTAAAATGACAAACACAGAATCCTATAATAATGGTTTAAAATGATGTTCCTTCTAGGCTTGACCAGCCGTCTCACGACGGCTACTCTCATCATGCTCAATTGTGGCCCAGTACATGTTAATTGTTAGCCGTAAAAGAAGTTCAACAAGTTAAACACTACGTCTTGTATGTTGGTATGGTTGAAGCAGGTCAGATACTGGTGAGATGGCGTCAATATCCACACTGGTTTGGGGCCTGGAATGAGTATTCATCTTCTGTCGCAGGACAGCTTCAACCAGCAAACAATGTTTTACCATTACATTACTATTAGCCCTTTACCAGTTTTGACCCATCTTACCATTTATATTGGAATTACATTAGGAATTGCACTCTTCACATAGATGCTTGTGTTTATTGTGTAATCTCTTTTTTTATGTGGTATGGAGCCACTCCGTATATATATTGTATGTATACGGCTGATAACACCTAGAATCAATGTTGAAATTCAGAAAAGTTTAAAATGAAATATCTAATTGAGTTTTTTAAATTCTTTGCAAAACAGTACTGTGGACAGTCTGGAACCCTCTGAGGAGTCTGATTCGGCTGGAAGTGAAACTCCGGCTGTTTTTTCTCCCGAAAGAAGTCCTGCACCGACGCCGGCAGAGGATTCTTCACAGGACCAGGCCCCACAACCACTCTCCAGTCCACCCCGTGTAATCCAGCCGCAGCCAAGACGACGACGCCAAGTCCCTCCCTCCACCTCTGTGCCAGAGAGTCGTGAGGTTATTGAAGGACGTGTCATTGATTTTCTGGCCCAGAGGCGGAGTGATGGAGTTGAGGAAAAAATGCTCAGGGGATTAGGGCCCCTGATGAAGAAAGTGCCTGAAAATGAGCATAATGAATGCGTGGCTTCCATTGCGGTCGTCATGAAGATGTTCGCGCTGCCTAATCATGGGGACATTCTGGGGAAATTAAATACCTGGAAGAAGGATCTTGAAAGTGAGGGGCAGCCCCAAATACCAGGACACTTTGCATTAGAAAGGCAACCTACCCATGCGCTTCTTTTGCACCACACCCCCAGTACGGCCCACCCCATGGCCAAATACAAGGTGCAGCACAGGGCATTTACCCGGGCAGTTTGCAAACTGTCCCACCACAGCACGCTCAGGGAAGGCCACGGTCCTCCTTTCCTGCGGGGTCTTTTACTCAGGACCTTCTTGATTTGTGAATTGTGTGTTTTGTTTTTGCTTTTAAGTGTTAAAATTGTTTGTTGTGTCATGGGCAAAGCAATGTCCTACCTTACCTTTTTTGGTGCAGAATAGTTATCTAAAAAAATCATTTGTGCACCCAAAATGTGTCTGCTTTTTATTTTCAACATTCCACAAAACATTTACCTTATAAAATTGTTTTCCATGCAAAAAACCACACGCACAGTATCTCCCAAAGCAACACTTTATTATGATGCACCACACCTTTAAATTTCAATACTTTCATGATGAGGTATTAGAAAATTTTATGGACAAAAGACTCGAAGTATAAAGATGTTATAGTCTAATTACATTTAGACAAAAGCATCATTTAAATTAATTTGTAGATAGAATAAAATATGTGATGTCCACAAAATCTCAGCCTGCAAGCCCACGTCAAGGGTCCTCATTATCTTGCGAGTCCCTACACTCCACTAATACAATAAATTCAAGTAATCTATCTATAAAATAACAAAAAACTAAAGACGAATAGCGTCCCTCTGCCATGGCAAGGACCCCTCTGAGCTGTGAAAGTAGTCTGCATAGAGTTCACAAACTGCAATGCCTGCAGTCCCTGGTCGTCTATGCAGGGTCCTTTCCAAGCCCAAATCTGAAGACGTTGGAAGATCTTCCAAGTCTACAGAAGAGGAAGCCTTGTGAATCCTGGTGAAGTTGTGCAGAACAACACAAGCTTTAATCACCAGGGTAGTATTCTCCGGATCCATCTGTATGGATGACAAAAACACCCTCCACTTGCTAGAGAGTATCCCGAAAGCGCACTCCACATACCGACGGGCACGAGTCAACCGGTAGTTGAAGATACACCTCCTGACATCCAAACCACGCTTTGGAAAGGGCCGCATAACATGTGGAGTCAATGCAAACCCTTCAACCGCCACGATGACAAATGGAACCGGCGGACCTGCATATCCGGGCATTCTGGACTCGGGCAGGGCAAGCTGGTTGGCATGAAGCCGCTCACCCATTATAGAAGCACTAAAGATGCGCGCATCCGCAGTGCTTCCATAGGCACCAATATCTACCATTAAAACCGATCCGAAGCCAATCATCCACCTTGGGCTGCGGCATCACCGTCTCTCTCGGAGTTGCTGCCACAAGACATGGCAAGTGTGTCGTACAATTCTCGAGATCGTTGAGGTTCCTAATAGAAACTCAAAATGCAGGGATTCAAAAGAGTTCCCAGTGGCAAGGAATCTGTGGAGAAAAAATATAAAAAAAGTAAGAGAACAACAACAATATCTTTGCGGCCCGGCAGTCTAGTATCTCTGAACATGAGCGCGCTGCTATCGGCGCGCTCATGTTCTCTCAGCAGCACAGGGAGAAGGAAGCTGTCCTCCCTCCCCCTGTGCTGCTGCCGCTGCCACCAATGAGAATAGAGGGGGGGAGGAGGGGCGGGCGCACTGCGCCACCAATGAGGAGGGAGGGGCGGGCGCACTGAGCCACCAATGATAGGACTATTCCCATTTCCCACACAGAGCGGCGCCCAGCGATGTCTCAGCACTCACCATTAGTCCTGGGCGCCGCTCCGTTCGCCCGCAGTGCCCCATTACTGTCTCCTCTCCTGCTCCACATGCTGCTGATTACTATCGGAGCGATGGGAGGAGACATCAGCTTCACTAGTGGGCGTTCCTTCTCCCTGCGCTGCGATTGGACAGCGCTACAGCCAGGAAGAAGGAACGCCCACTAGTGAAGCTGATATCTCTTCCCATCGCTCCGATAGTAATCAGCAGCATGTGGAGCAGGAGAGGAGACAGTAATGGAGCACTGCAGGCGACTGGAGCGGCGCCCAGGACTAATGGTGAGTGCTGAGACATCGCTGGGCGCCGCTCTGTGTGGCCTGATAGTGAAAGTCAGTCTTTTACACAATACAGGAGGTGGGTGCCGGCAGCAGAATCACATTGCCGGCACCCTGCCGCTGACAGGGAGCTGCGATCAGAGGCAGTTAACCCCTTAGGTGCCGCACCTGAGGGGTTAACTGCTGATCTGCCAGTACCAGCCTCCTGTATTAAGGGGTAATTTATCATTGGTGGTGCAGTGTGCCCCCCCCCCTCAACCCCCCATCCCATTAAAATCATTGGTGGCACAGTGCGCCAGCCCCTCTCAACCCCCCCAGTATTAAAATCATTGGTGGCAGTGGCCACAGGGACCTCTCCCCTCCCCCTCATTGGTGGTGCAGTGGCAGCTTCTGATCGGAGACCCAGCTGTGTAAGCCTGGGGCTCCGATCAGTTACCATGGCAGCCAGGACGCTACAGAAGCCCTGGTTGCCATGGTAACATCCCTGATGCTGTGTGCACAAGGCACAGAGCAGCAGGGACAGTATGAAGTCCTATTCACCCTGATAGAGCTGAATAGGACAAGGGATGAAAGATCCCAGGTTCTCGCCCCTAAGGCTACTTTCACACTTGCGTTCAGAGCGGATCCGTCTGAGACGGATCCGCTCATATAATGCAGACGGTGGATCCGTTCATATTGTAAAAAAATTTATTTATTTTTTTGATGCGGCCCACATAAACTTAAATTTATTTTTTTTTGGCCCATGTTAGCCTTTGAGTTTGACATGCTTGCACTACATGATTGTAACCACACTATGTCTAGTGGTGCGTAACCTATGGGACAGGTGCCAGAGGCGGCACTCAAGGCCCTCTCTGTGTGCGCCCACACCCATTGTAAATTTGAGGGTTTACAAATATACACCCTCGACTTTACAGAGCATTCATCAGCAGAAGGCAAACAATTCAAACGACAGGCAGCATGGAATTTAATCATGCATTAGCTACCAAATGCTTAAAAACGAAAAGGCACAACTATATTGTACTACAGTATTCCTGCAAAATTGTCTTGTGTGCATTTTGCAGTAAACTAGACAAATGTGGGATGACCAGTCGCAACTCTGTCAGAAAACGGCTTGCCATCACTGCACCATGTCCATGGTTGATTAAACTAAATAAAATATGAAACCATACAAAAACATCATTTGGGGTGGGGTCAGTACTAAAACAACTTTTTATCTAAAACTGTGTTTAGACCCTTTGAAAAATGCAGATAGTCATGTGCAAGGTTAAAAATCTGAGAGCAATAGGCATTATGAGAACGTTAGATGGAAATCTCAGGGGTTGGCAGCAGCACAATCCCCCCAAAAAAGTGAACAGACTGGGATATAGACTTCTAATAGGGTGGTACACGCCGATAGAGAACCGGACAGAGTGGCCCAATTCTTTCACACACTCCAAAACACAAACGCATACACCTGTAATTGAGGAAAATTGCCAAAAAAACAAAACAGACAGGCATGTTACAGCTTGCAGTAACATGGCTGACTGACTGACTAAAAACAACATTTTAACCAAACTACAGGCGAATGCAGAGGAATCATTGAGTGTCTGGAGCCCCTTAGATGAACACACGTTTGAAAAAAGCCAAAATAAACCAAACCAAATAAAAATGATTCATATGTTGCAGGTATTCAAGAGGTTAAACAAAAAACAACACGCCCCAATAAAAAAATATAATAATAAGTAGGTTACTTCAGGAAACAGTAGCACATGTTTCACAGCAGCCATTTTCAAGCACATGTTACTACGGACACAAGCAGTGCACATTACTGGTGAAACTTTACAAGTACTATACTGCTTACCTCAACGTGACAATGAGCCTTTCCTCAGGAGTAATGCTGCGCCTCATATTGGTGTCCATAAAGGTAAGGACAGTACGTAGAGGCGACAGCAAGCAATCAAATGTACCCACTGACATCCGACAGAAGGAAAAGAACTTCTCTGGATGCTGCCGAAGATCTTGGTATAGGGTATGGAAGTGTCCTTTCCGGTAGCGTTGTGAAACAATCGGATGGACCCAAAAACGTCGCCTTCTAGTCGGTTCCTCATTCAACAAAGGAGGGCGCGGACCCCATTGCCGAGAAACGAGCCAATGCAGTAAGACCTCTTCCTCTGAATCAGACATGGTGATACAGCAAAGAGAAGCAGCCAAAATAACCTCTGTACTCTGGAAAGACTACAGAAAATGGCCACAAAACCAAACTCAGGTCCCCTTCATTTATACCAGTATCCAGGGTGGAGATATTAAAATGCCATTTTTTTAACCATTCCAGGATTTCTGACGGGCTGCAAAGAAAACGGAAATATGGACACACGGAAGCGCAACGGAAGCAAAAACGGCCACGGATCACGGAACAACGTAACCACGTTTTGCGGGACGTTAAAAAATACTGTCGTGCGCATGAGGCCTTATACTGCCACTGATTACTCAATGAACAAGCAAACACTGTTTCATTGGGCAATGCAGATTTTTTAACTTGCTTTAACCCCCTACGGACCGCCTAACGCAGGATCGCGTTCCGGAGGCGGCTCACTCAGGCACAGTCACGCATTGGCGCGCCATCTCGCGAGACGCAAGATTTCCAGTGAACGCGCGCACACAGGCGCGCACGTTCACAGGAACTGAAGGTAAGCGAGTGGATCTACAGCCTGCCAGCGGCAATCGTTCGCTGGCAGGCTGTAGATGCGATTTTTTTAACCCCTAACAGGTATATTAGACACTGTTTTGATAACAGCGTCTAATATACCTGCTACCTGGTCCTCTGGTGGTCCCTTTTGCTTGGATCGACCACCAGAGGACACAGGCAGCTCTGTAATAAGTAGCACCAAGCATCACACTACACTACACTCCCCCCCGTCACTTATTAACCCCTTATTAACCCGTGATCACCCCATATAGATTTCCTGATCACCCCCTGTCATTGATCACCCCCCTGTAAGGCTCCATTCAAACGTCCGTATGTGTTTTCCGGATCCACGGATCCATGGATCGGATCCGCAAAACACATACGGACGTCTGAATGGAGCCTTACAGGAGGCTGATCAATGACAGGGGGGTGATCACCCCATATAGACTCCCTGATCACCCCCCTGTCATTGATCACCCCACTGTAAGGCTCCATTCAGACGCCCGTATGTGTTTTGCGGATCCATGGATCCATGGATCGGATCCACAAAACACATACAGACCTCTGAATGGAGCCTTACAGGGGGGGGGGTGATCACCCCATATAGACTCCCTGATAACCCCCCTGTCATTGATCACCCCCCTGTAAGGCTCTATTCAGAAGTTTGTATGTGTTTTACGGATCCATGGATCGGATCCGCAAAACACATACGGACGTCTGAATGGAGCCTTACAGGGGGGTGATCAATGACAGGGTCGTGATCATCCTCCTGTCATTGATCACCCCCCTGTCATTGATCACCCCCCTGTAAGGCTCCATTCAAACGTCCGTATGTGTTTTCTGCATCCACGGATCCATGGATCGGATCCGCAAAACACATTCGGACGTCTGAATGGAGCCTTACAGGGGGGTGATCAATGACAGGGGGGTGATCACCCCATATAGACTCCCTGATCACCCCCCTGTCATTGATCACCCCCCTGTCATTGATCACCCCACTGTAAGGCTCCATTCAGACGCCCGTATGTGTTTTGCGGATCCATGGATTGGATCCGCAAAACACATACAGACCTCTGAATGGAGCCTTACAGGGGGGGGGGTAATCACCCCATATAGACTCTCTGATGACCCCCCTGTCATTGATCACCCCCCTGTAAGGCTCCATTCAAACGTCCGTATGTGTTTTACGGATCCATGGATCAGATCCGCAAAACACATTCGGACCTCTGAATGGAACCTTACAGAGGGGTGATCAATGACAGGGTGGTGATTACCCCATATAGACTCCCTGATCACCCCCCTATCATTGATCACCTCCCTGTAAGGCTCCATTCAGACGTCCGTATGTGTTTTGCGGATCCATGGATCCGCAAAACACTGACACTGCGGATCCGCAAAACACATACGGACGTCTGAATGAAGCCTTACAGGGGGGTGATCAATGATAGGGTGGTGATCACCCCATATAGACTCCCTGATCATCCCCCTGTCATTGATCACCCCCCTGTAAGGCTCCATTCAGACTTTTTTTGGGCACAAGTTAGCGGAAATTAATTTTTATTATTTTTTATTTATTTTTTTAGTTTTTTGTTACAAAGTCTCATATTCCGCAAAATTGTGACAAAAAATAAAATCTCACATGAACTCACTATACCCCTCACGGAATCCAAATGCGTAAAATGTTTTAGACATTTATATTCCAGACTTCTTCTCACACTTTAGGGCCCCTAAAATGCCAGGGCAGTATAAATATCCCACATGTGACCCCATTTCGGAAAGAAGACACCCCAAGGTATTCGTTAAGGGGCATATTGAGTCCATAAAAGATTAAACTTTTTGTCACAAGTTAGCAGAAAGGGAGACTTTGTGAGAAAAAAAAAACAATTTCCGCTAACTTGTGCAAAAAAAAAAAATATAACTTCTATGAACTCGCCATGCCCCTCACGGAATACCTTGGGATGTCTTCTTTCCAAAATTGGGTGAGAAGAAGTCTGGAATCCAAATGTGTAAAAATGCCCTCCTAAAAGGTACTCATTGGAATTTGGGCCCCTTTGCCCACCTAGGCTGCAAAAAAGTGTCACACATGTGGTATCGCCGTACTCAGGAGAAGTAGGGCAATGTGTTTTGGGGTGTCTTTTTACATATACCCATGCTGGGTGAGAGAAATATCTCTCTATTATGACAACTTTGTATAAAAAAAAATGGGAAAAGTTTCTCTCACCCAGCATGGGTATATGTAAAAATACACCCCAAAACACATTGCTCTACTTCTTCCGAGTACGGCGATACCACATGTGTGACACTTTTTTGCAGCATAGGTGGGCAAAGGGGCCCACATTCTAAAGAGCACCTTTAGGATTTCACAGGGCATTTTTTACACATAAAAGTGACCCCACAAGTGACCCCATTTTGGAAAGAAGACACCCCAAGGTATTCCGTAAGGGGCATGGCGAGTTCCTAGAATTTTTTTATTTTTTGTCAAAAGATAGCGGAAAATTATGATTTTTTTTTATTTTTATTTTTTTCTTACAAAGTCTCATATTCCACTAACTTGTGACAAAAAATAAAAATTTCCATGAACTCACTATGCCCATCACAAAATACATTGGGGTGTATTCTTTCCAAAATGGGGTCACTTGTGGGGTAGTTATACTGCCCTGGCATTTTAGGGTCCCTAATGTGTGAGAAGTAGTTTGAAATCAAAATGTGTAACAAATGCCCTGTGAAATCCTTAAGGTGCTCTTTGGAATGTGGGCCCCTTTGCCCACCTAGGCTGCAAAAAAGTGTCACACATGTGGTATCGCCATACTCAGGAGAAGTTGGGCAATGTGTTTTGGGGTGTCTTTTTACATATACCCATGCTGGGTGAGAGAAATATCTTTTTAAAAGACAACTTTTCCCATTTTTTGTATACATGGGCATGTGTAAAATGACACCCCAAAACACATTGCCCAACTTCTCGTGAGTACGGCAATACCACATGTGTGACACATTTTTGCAGCCTAGGTGGGCAAAGGGGCCCACATTCTAAAGAGCACCTTTAGGATTTCACAGGATCGGATCCGCAAAACACATACGGACGTCTGAATGGAGCCTTACAGGGGGGTGATCAATGACACGAAATACCTTGAGGTGTATTCTTTCCAAAATGGGGTCACTTGTGGGGTAGTTATACTGCCCTGGCATTTTAGGGTCCCTAATGTGTGAGAAGTAGTTTGAAATTAAAATGTGTAACAAATGCCCTGTGAAATCCTAAAGGTGGTCTTTGGAATGTGGGCCCCTTTGCCCACCTAGGCTGCAAAAAAGTGTCACACATGTGGTATCACCCACATTCTAAAGAGCACCTTTAGGATTTCACAGGACATTTTTTTACACATTTTGATTTCAAACTACTTCTCATGCATTAGGGCCCCAAAAATGCCAGGTCAGTATAACTACCCCACAAATGAACCCATTTTGGAAAGAAGACACCCCAAGGTATTTCGTGATGGGCATAGTGAGTTCATGGAAGTTTTTATTTTTTGTCATAAGTTAGTGGAACATGAGTCTTTGTAAGGAAAAAAAAAATCATCATTTTCCGCTAACTTGTGACAAAAAATAAAAAGTTCTATGAACTCACTATGCCCATCAGAGAATACAAAAAAAGTAGGTAAATTTTGATTAATAACAAAAAAAGTAAAAATGTCAGCAGCAATGAAATACCACAAAATGAAAGCTCTATTAGTGAGAGGAAAAGGAGGTAAAGTTCATTTGGGTGGTAAGTTGCATGACCGAGCAATAAACCGTGAAAGTAGTGTAGTGCAGAATTGCAAAAAGTGGTCTGGTCATTAAGGGTGTTTAAGCTTGGGGAGCTGAGGTGGTTAAAATCATTGTTTGCATGCAACAGATCGTGCAGCAATCTGCTGCTGGCAAACAACTGGACAGCATGGGGTCAAGCAGTGGCATAATAATACCTACACTTTAAGTGATGGGGGGCTCTGTTTCAGATTTTGCATTGGATATCAGGAGCTTCATTGTATGCCTCTGATTAGTCATATGCTGTTTCGTTTCCACAGGACTGGTGTATATGAGAAACTGAAGAGAGATCATCCTTTCTGCAGCAGTTATCACCTAGCCATTGGATAGGTTATAAGTGCTAGATAGGTTGGAGCATGTAATATGAACGATAACTCCATTCTGCCCTGAGGATTCCACACTGCAAGTTCCACACAGCTCTGGGAAAGAGACACAGGCCTGGCTTCTCTTATTCCAGAGGAACGGAATTACAGTCAGAGGACAACAGGTACATATATGTCTGCTGCTCAGACTAAGTACTGGGGGTTAATTTAACAGTAAGAAGTTACTGACTGCATCACAACACAGTAGATACAACTCTATATGAAGGTGGCTACGGTGTGGACATTGGACAGGAGGAAAAAAAAAAATGGTTTCAATTGCCAGGAAAACAGGGGGTCATAGTCAGTCATTGGGGGTCTATATCTTGATAGAAGTGACTGCCCATATTTTTAGCTGTCCCCACAGCCAGGATATCACTGTTGTATGTCAGTAAGCTTTTATTCTGTTTCTTTTATCTCTTTTTTTAGTTTCACAAACTGTTGTATCTTGTAACTAGAGTTGAGCGAACACCTAGATGTTTGGGGAGTTCGGCCGAACTTGATCCGAACTTGGACCCGAACCCGGACCCCATTGAAGTAAATAGGGACCTGAACTTCACTTTATTATTTTCCATTATAACATGGTTATAACGGAAAAAAAATAGCATTAGCTTTTTCAGATCTGAGTTTTCACGATTGTAAAAAATCAGATCCGACAGTATATTCTAACACAGAGGCGTTCCCATGGTGATGGGGACGCTTCAAGTTAGAATATACTAAGAACTGTGTACATAACTGCCCCCTGCTGCCTGGCAGCACCCGATCTCTTACAGGGGGCTGTGATCCGCACAATTAACCCCTCAGGTGCCGCACCTGAGTGGTTAATTGTGCAGATCTCAGCCCCCTGTAGGAGATCCGGTGCTGCCAGGCAGCAAGGGCCAGACCCCCCTCCCTCCCCAGTATTAACATCATTGGTGGCCAGTGCGGCCCCCCTTCCTCCCTCCCCAGTATTAAAATCATTGGTGGCCAGTGCTGCTCCCCCACCCCACCTATTAAAATTATTGGTGATTAGTGCGGCCCCCCCTATTAAAATCATTGGTGTCCAGTGCGGCCTCCCCTTCCCCCCCCCCCACCCCTAATTAAAATCATTGGTGGCAGTGGCCACAGGTTAACAACCCCCCCATCATTGGTGGCAGCGGAGCGGCAGTTCTTATCTGAGTCCCAGTTTATGATTGGTTACCATGGCAGCCAGGACGCTACTGCAGTCCTGGCTGCCATGGTTAATTAGCACTTTTAGCAGCATTTTACTTACGTGCGCTGTCTGTGGCCGGCCGGCGCTCCTCCTACTGGTAAGTGAAAGGTCTGTGCGGCGCATTGCTTATAGCACAGACCTGTCACTTACCAGTAGGAGGAGCGATGGGCCGGCCACAGACAGCGCACGTAAGTATAATGCTGGCTGCCTGTCACGGCGGACAGGAACTCAGATACACAAACAACCAAATACACCAGTGTCTAGGCTAGATGCTGGGGACAGGTCACCTCCTAGCACATCCCTGACTTCTCTCCCTATGCTGCTAAGCCCACTTTCAGACCTTTATGGTAGGTAAGAAGTGTCCTCGTGCCTGGGCTGCAAACACCCTAGAATCCCTGAGATGGTGAGAGGGGAGAAGGGGCAGAAGACACACAAATAGCCTAGCACGCAGACAACACAAACAGAATAGAAACTTATCTGAGCTGGAACAGACAAGCCTTCCTTCCTGAATCCAAGACCAGAATGAATAATATAACCCGCACGGCCCTCTGGGAGAGAAGGCCATTTAAGCCAATGACCCCACCCAGAGCACCTGAAGGAAGGCGGATCCAGCATGATTCCAAAACAAACAAAAAAGGTTAGACACGTGCTGCCAATCTGACAGATCTCCGCACACTGTCTGAGCCGGGCATAACAGTACCCCCCTTCTACGGGTGACCTCCGGGCACCCCGGACCAACCTTATCCGGGTGGGCTCTGGGAAAAGCCCTAACCAGTCGGCTGGCGTTGACCTCCAGTGCCGGAACCCACATCCTCTCCTTGGGGCCGTATCCCCTCCAGTGTACCAGGTACTGAAGGGAACCCCGAAGAACTCTAGAATCGAGAATCCTGGAGATCTCGAACTCTAAATTCCCATCGACCAGAACAGGAGGAGGGGGCAATGGCGATGGTTTCACTGGTCTCACATATTTTTTCAATAGAGATCTATGGAACACATCATGGATCCTCCAAGTCTGAGGAAGATCCAGTCGAAATGCTACTGGATTGATCAGCGCAGATATTTTGAACAGGCCAATAAATCATGGACCCAGTTTCCAAGATGGCACTCTCAATTTAATGTTTTTCGTGGACAACCACACCAGATCACCCACACACAGGTCCGGACCAGTCACACGTCTCCTGTCAGCCATTCGCTTATATCTCTCACCCATCGTCTCCAAATACACTTGTATCCTCCGCCAGATAGAGGATAAGGTAGAAGAAAACCTTTCCTCCTCTGGCATCCCAGAGGAACTAGTCCCAGAAAAGGTACCAAACTGAGGATGAAAACCATATGCGCCAAAAAATGTCGACTTACCCGTGGATTCCTGCCTACGGTTATTCAAAGCTAACTCCGCTAAGGGCAGGAATGAGGACCAGTCCTCCTGATTCTCTGCCACAAAGCACCTCAAGTAGGTCTCCAGGTTCTGATTAGTACGCTCAGTCTGTCCATTCGACTGCGTATGGAAAGCCGAAGAGAACGAAAGTTGAATGCCAAGCCGAGAGCAGAACGCCCTCCAGAACCTGGAGACAAACTACGTGTCCTTATCAGAAACCACATCCGAAGGAATACCATGCAATCTCACGATATTGTCAACAAAAATTTGTGCAAGAGTCTTGGCATTAGGCAGACTAGTTAACGATATAAAATGAGTCATCTTGCTAAAACGATCAACTACCACCAAAATTACTGTTTTCCCTGAAGAACTCGGTAATAAAGTTCATGGACAAGTGCGTCCAAGGACGAGACGGAATAGATAAAGGACGGAGTGAACCAGCCGGTCGAGTATGCGCAACCTTAGATCGTGCACAGGTCTCACATGCTGCTACGTAATCCTCAATGTTCCTACGTAACCCGGGCCACCAGAACCTCCGAGACACAAGGTCACAGGTGGACTTACCACCAGGATGTCCGGCAAGGACAGTATCGTGATGTTCCTTGAAAACCTTGTATCGCAGTTCTTCGGGAACAAACAACCTCCCTGGGGGACAGGAACCAGGAGCCCCCTCCTGGGCTCCCAACACCTCCATCTCCAATTCGGGATACAGAGCGGAAACCACAACCCCGTCAGCCAAAATTGGAGCAGGATCCTCTGAATTACCTCCCCCAGGAAAACTGCGAGACAATGCATCTGCCTTGATGTTTTTGACCCCCGGACGAAAAGTAACAACAAAATTGAACCTGGTAAAAAACAGTGACCATCTGGCCTGTCTAGGGTTCAGACGCTTGGCAGTTTGCAGGTAAGCCAAATTTTCATGATCCGTATAGACAGTAACGGGGTGAGAAGCCCCCTCCAACCAGTGACGCCATTCCTCAAAGGCCAACTTTATAGCTAGCAACTCTCTATCTCCCACATCATAGTTCCTCTCTGTGACCGAGAGCTTCTTGGAAAAGAAAGCACACGGGACCCATTTGCCAGGAGAAGAACCCTGCGACAGCACCGCTCCCACCCCCACTTCTGATGCATCCACCTCCACCATGAATGGTTGAGACACATTGGGCTGCACCAGAATGGGAGCAGACGCAAAACACTCCTTAATATTCGAAAAGGCCTGCAATGCCTCCTCCGACCAAACATAGACATTGATGCCCTTCTTTGTCATATCAGTCAGAGGTTTAACAATGGAGGAATAGTTTAGAATAAATTTTCTATAATAGTTAGTAAACCCCAAAAACCGCATCAAAGCTTTCTGATTCTCTGGTCGGTCCCATTCCAGAACCGCCCGGACTTTTTTGGGGTCCATACGAAAACCAGAGTCGGAAAGCAGATATCCCAAAAACGGAAGCTCCTGCACAGAAAACACACATTTTTCCAATTTGGCATATAACTTATTCTCCTGAAGCATTGTCAAAACCTGTCTCACATGATCCTGATGGGTCTTCAGATCAGGAGAGTAAATTAAAATGTCATCTAAGTAAACTACCACAAACCTCCCCACCAAGTGATGAAAAATGTCATTGACGAATCGCTGAAATACCGCTGGCACGTTCGTCAACCCAAAAGGCATAACCAGATTCTCAAAATGACCCTCGTGCGTATTGAAGGCCGTCTTCCACTCATCCTCTTCCTTGATTCTGATCAGATTGTAGGCCCCTCTCAAATCCAACTTGGAGAACACCCTGGCACCAACAATCTGATCAAAAAGGTCGGAGATCAACGGAAGGGGATACGGATCCCGGACCGTAATACGGTTCAATTCCCGAAAATCCAAGCACGGTCTCAGTTATCCATCCTTTTTCTTGACAAAGAAAAAAACTACTGCCACCGGAGACTTAGATGGCCTAATATGACCTTTTGCCAAACTCTCGGCGATATACTTTCGCATGACCTCTCTTTCAGGTTGGGAAAGATTGTAAAGGAGAGACTTTGGCAACTTAGCTCCTGGGATGAGATTAACTGGACAATCATAGTCACGATGAGGGGGCAATTCCTGGGTCCCACCCTCCGAAAAGACATCTGCAAAGTCTGAGAGATATTAAGGTAGAACCGCAGTGGACACTCCAGAGATAGATGTGTCAAGACAATTCTCCGAGCAAAATTCTCCCCAACCAATAATTTGTCTTGCTTGCCAATCAATAATTGGATTATGTTTTATCAACCATGGTAAACCTAGGACTATAGGAGCAGGCAAATCCCTCATGACAAAACAAGATATGAACTCTACATGTGAATCACCCACCCTCAACTGAATACCATGTGCAATATGAGTGAGACTCCTTTGAGAAAGAGGTGAAGAATCTATTGCTCCGGAATCTAACATCGGAATCTCAATTCTTAAGTGCACGTACTTAGACCCAGATTTTGAAGAAAGAGAAAGTCAATAAGGTTTAACCCAGCACCACAGTCAATGAATACCTCCACAGAAAATGTTCTTGAGTCTAGTGCCACCATAGCTGGAAGGAGAAAACGAGAATTACAGGGAGCTTGTATACCTGCTTGTTCCACTACTCCATTCACGCTACCAAGAGTCAGGACGTTTTTTTTTCTTTCATATCATCAGGCGGTTTGACAAAAGGACAAGCAAAAACAAAATGGTCACTTTTTCCACAGTAGTAACATAGTTTATGTAATCTCCTAAAGTTTCTCCTATCAGAACGGAAAGATATCTGACCCAACTGCATGGGTTCCTCCCCTACCCCAGAGCTATAAGTAATATCACCCTGGGCAGCAGGTGAGACGAGACCACACGCAAAAGGGACCCCTTGCGCGGAGGGACCCTTACACCTCTCTCTGATACGTCTATCCAACCTGTGGCGAAACCAACCTCGCCACTGGGTTTTGGAGGGGGCTGTTTAAAAGCCTCTTGCCTCAGGATTATGGCCCATGCTAACTTTTGAACCCCTGAACCTATTCCAGTGAATTTTGGATAGGTTTGTCCCCCAAGTTATACTGTTTAAATTGATGTAAGTTATATGTATGGACAATGTAACCTCACAAAGTTGTAACAACTTATAATAAGTGTAACTTGTCAGCTTGGGAGGAATATGCTGGGTGTGGTTCTATTGTACCATTGTCCCATTGTGTGTTTAAATGGTGATGTCTGTCTTGTTGTCTCCGCATGTGTATTGGCGATCTCCCTTTTGTCCTGAGAGATAATTGGATTGTCTTCGGTTGTCTCCAGGACAGAGGGAAGGAAACCATGATGCATTGTGGGGATATGTTGTATCTGTCCTGTGTCGCAGTCTCCCTTCTGGTCCTCTAGGGGGCGGGAACGATTGATTGCTGTATTTACATTGTATGTGTTGTGAATTACTGATTGGTTGGATTTCAAAACCCTGTGGGCAGTACTATGTTTGTTTTTTTATCAATAAAAGAGGCCGTACTTGAAGTACAGTCAGAGCACTGCTTGACCCTCAACACGGAGCCTTGTCTCGTTTTTGGGGGGATTCCCTGTATGCTGTTGGAGACTGATTGCCAGGAGTATAAGCCGATTGTACGCTTTTCCTGTTCGCCTGCTGACAGCTATTTGCGAGGTTCCAGTTTGGAGTGCTATTTTGTATCCAGTTCGGGAGGTTGGTGTTCTGCAGTAGCTGTGCCTGTCTCTCGGAAAGGGGCATATCGCCTAAACGGATTTTAACCCCTTGTCTGCTGAAACGGTCCGTTACACAACCGTATAGCCAAAGACATGGCATTCTCTAGAGTATCCGGGTACTCATGAAAAGCCAGGGCATCCTTCAACCTCTCAGATAACCCCTGACAAAACTGACTACGTAACGCAGGGTTGTTCCAACCTGACTCTGTAGCCCATCTCCTAAACTCCACGCAGTAAACCTCTGCAGTATGTTCACCCTGTAATAAGTTACGCAATTTAAATTCTGCCATCGAGACCCGATCTGGGTCATCGTAAATCAATCCCAGGGCTTTAAAAAATTCCTCCACCGACCGGAGGGCCAGAGAACCGGACGGCAGAGAAAAAGCCCAGACGCTAACACTGTGTGACTGAACTACGCAGATCTGCAACCTCTAGGGATAATCCCTGCATGCGGTCAACCAGTGCATCAATTGACGCCATCTCAAAACCGCTGAGTAATGGCAGTCACAGTATGGCGGGTTATAATGTCACGGCGGACAGGAACTCAGATACACAAACAACCAAATACACCAGTGTCTAGGCTAGATGCTGGGGACAGGTCACCTCCTAGCACATCCCTGACTTCTCTCCCTATGCTGCTAAGCCCACTTTCAGACCTTTATGGTAGGTAAGAAGTGTCCTCGTGCCTGGGCTGCAAACACCCTAGAATCCCTGAGATGGTGAGAGGGGAGAAGGGGCAGAAGACACACAAATAGCCTAGAACGCAGACAACACAAACAGAATAGAAACTTATCTGAGCTGGAACAGACAATCCTTCCTTCCTGAATCCAAGACCAGAATGAATAATATAACCCACACGGCCCTCTGGGAGAGAAGGCCATTTAATCCAATGACCCCACCCAGAGCACCTGAAGGAAGGCGGATCCAGCATGATTCCAAAACAAACAAAAAAGGTTAGACACGTGCTGCCAATCTGACAGATCTCCGCACACTGTCCGAGCCGGGCATGACACTGCCATGGTAACCAATCGGAGCCCCAGCGATTAAACTGGGTCTCCGATCGGAACTGCCGCTCCACTCCCACCAATGATGGGGGCGAGGGGGGTTGTTAACCAATGATTTTAATTAGGGGGGAGAGGGGAGGCCGCACTGGACACTAATGATTTTAATAGGGGGTGGGGGGGCAGCACTAGCCACCAATGATTTTAATAGGGGGTGGGGGGGCGCACTAGCCACCAATGATTTTAATAGGGGGGGGCCGCACTGGCCACCAATGATTTTAATACTGGGGAGGGAGGGGGGGCTGCTCAACCCTACTTGTAACAGATATCCTGGCACCCCGACTGGGTTCCTCTGTTGATGGATGCTCCTAGTGCCTCCCGAGGACTGCAAGAACTCCACTTGACACAGTAAGCACTGCAGATCCCACAAACCGCCGCAGCTTGGTTGGGGTCTTGCTGTCTACTACCCACCCTGAACGTACGACAGAGAGCAATTCAGGAACAAGCTCTTAAAAGAGCTCAGTGATTATAGCCAGGGGAGTATACAGCATATAGCAATCCCCAGTGTAGATGCAATCTTTCCCCCCACACATGTCTCCATATTCTAAGAGCTATATATTTATTTTTTAGCGATTTACTAATGTAGGGTCTCATTTTTTGCGGGATGAGGTGATGGTTTTATTGGTACCATTTTGTTTGACATACGCCTTTTTGATTTCTTGGTGTTACACTTTTTGTGATGTAAGGTGACAAAAATGGATTTTTTTACACAGTTTTTATTTCATTTGTTTTATGATGTTTATCGGATGGGGTCGATCATGTGCTATATTTATAGAGATGGTCGTTACGGACGCAGTGATACCTAATACGTGTATTTATTTATTTATTTTCATTTTTTATAGGAAAAGGCAATGTATTTTCTTAATTTACATTTTTATTTATTTATTTAAACTTTTATTATTTTCACTTTTTTTTATCAAGTCCCTCATGGATCTTGAAGATCCAATGGGGCTGATGGCTGTACTATACTTTGCAATGCTCTTGCAAAGTATAATACTATTGTAACGGTCACGTACACACACACACACACAGGGGGGAGGATAGTGAACACTGTGCTCCAGCCTCACCCCTCGCCCTGCCTACTTGCCTCACGAGTCCTGATAACAGGGGGCACCTGGACGGCAGTCCCTAACTTAGGATACGTGCGGGAAGGACAGACAAGACAAATAATGGATAGTGAACGGACCGGGTCAAAACCAAGAGGAAAACGCAGTACAGAGGGATAAGCAAAGAATGGTCAGGTGGAAGCCTAGGTCAAAATACCCAGAGGGATGCGCAGTACAGGAGGAGCAGGCAAAGGATTGTCAGGGAACAGGATTAGGGAAGTATACAGGTATCCAACAAACCCCAGGAACCTAAATTAACAGGCAACCTGTGGCCAGCCGGCTGCCTGTATTTATAGTGGGGAGTGAGGGTCAGCGTCACATGACCGACAGACCAACCAGTCAAGCACTGAGTGATCAGCTCGGCGCTCAAGGCAGACCTAGGAACAGGGAACTCTGCCAGAGTATTGAACCTCGTCTTCCATTCATCTCCCTCCTTGATTCGTATTAGAGTGTATGCCCCTTTCAGGTCAATCTTGGAAAACCAGGTTGCCCTCAGAACCGGAATCAATCCGGAATCAATGGGAGGGAGTATCTATTCTTGACAGTGATTTTATTTAATCTCCGGTAATCGATACATGGCCTAAGACCACCATCTTTTTAATTAACAAAGAAAAATCCCGCCCCCATAGTAATATAGTAACATAGTACATAAGGCTGAAAAAAGACATTTGTCCATCCAGTTCGGCCTGTCATCTTGCATAGGAGAGACAGAAGGTCTAATATGCCCTTTACCAAGGCTCTCCTTAATATAATCTTCCATGGCCTTGCATTCGGGCTTAGAAAGATTATAAATTTGCCCCTTAGGAAACGTGGCCCCCTCTACTAGCTCTATAGTACAATCATAAGGTCTATGGGGGGGGGGTAGAACCTCCGGGGTTGGTGATGAGAATACATCAAAATATTCCCTAACAACAGTGGGTAAAGTATCAGACTTTACTGAGACCTGTCGGAATATTTATGCTGTCTCCGATTGACAGTCTATATTATTTATGTGAATAAATTAAAATCTGTAATGAGGGAGATTCTAATTTATTATCATAAATATCAAGCTAAAACAAGCTTGTGATCTGCATTGAATTGAAGACAAAACCCAGTTACAGACAAAATATATATGTAATTTATTAATACAATTTATAGTGCAAAATAATATATAATAAAATTGATGATAATAAAATTCAATCAATGATATGCAAAATAGTGAGAAAGTAAAAAATAATTGAGAATATATATATATATATATATATATATATATATATATACACACAATTATGCCTTCATATAATGATACCCCTCAATTATATTTTAAATCAATTAAATACTTGATTTCTCTCAGCCGACAAATGTCCGATTAAACCCAAATCTGGTTTATCTTATTCTCTATACAAATATATATATATATATATATATATATATATATATATATATATATATAATCAACCATATCGGTCTAGAACTGAATTCAATTCCTTGGAGATAATACAGTGTTTTCACCAGTATATTATCAATCTCACTGCATTGGATTAATTTTCAGGATGATGCTGCAGGTACACCCCAATCTTATTCCAAAACAGATACTATACACAAGGTATGGTTAATTGAATATATATAGATATGTATTATAGTAATGAATTATCCTATAAAATATAGGTAAGGTTATACTATACCAAAATGTCAGCTAGCAGAAATCAGTTTCAATGGTTCTAAGATGGCTGCCTCCAATGACTGAAAAGGTGGTCAGGAATGGATCTGGTCTTTTCCCTTTATGATCGTCCCTTCAGGATGGTCTTTTGAAGATGGTCAGAGAGAGAGCTAGAGAGCTCTAGAGATAGATCCCTTCTGTCAGCCCATACCATCTTTTTATCCTATCTTAGAAAGGGCTTGGCCAAGTTTTATCATTAACTAGTGACCTCACTTTATAATTAATAAAACCTCCCTCTAGTATTTTCCCTCTAGGGGAAAATACAGTTGCAAGAAAAAGTATGTGAACCCTTTGGAATGATATGGATTTCTGCACAAATTGGTCATAAAATGTGATCTGATCTTCATCTAAGTCACAAAAATAGACAATCACAGTCTGCTTAAACTAATAACACACAAAGAATTAAATGTTACCATGATTTATTGAACACACCATGTAAACATTAACAGTGCAGGTGGAAAAAGTATGTGAACCCTTGGATTTAATAACTGGTTGAACCTTCTTTGGCAGAAATAACTTCAACCAAACGTTTCCTGTAGTTGCAGGTCAGACGTGCACAACGGTCAGGAGTAATTCTTGACCATTCCTCTTTACAGAACTGTTTCAGTTCAGCAATATTCTTGGGATGTCTGGTGTGAATCGCTTTCTTGAGGTCATGCCACAGCATCTCAGTCGGGTTGAGGTCAGGACTCTGACTGGGCCACTCCAGAAGGCGTATTTTCTTCTGTTTAAGCCATTCTGTTGCTGTTTTACTTCTATGCTTTGGGTCGTTGTCCTGTTGCAGTGCCCATCTTTTGTTGAGCTTCAGCTGGTGGACAGATGGCCTTAAGTTCTCCTGCAAAATGTCTCTATAAACTTGGGAATAAATTTTTCCTTCAATGATAGCAATCCGTCCTGGTCCTGACGCAGCAAAGCAGCCCCAAACCATGATGCACCCACCAACATACTTCACAGATGGGATAAGTTTTGATGTTGGTGTGCTGTGCCTCTTATGCACCACACATAGTGTTGTGTGTTTCTTCCAAACAACTCAACTTTGGTTTCATCTGTCCACATAATATTTTGCCAGTACTGCTGTGGAACATCCAGGTGCTCTTGTGCAAACTGTAAACGTGCAGCAATGTTATTTTTTTTGGACAGCAGTGGCTTCCTCTGTGGTATCCTCCCATGAAATCCATTCTTGTTCAGTGTTTTACGTATCGTAGATTCGCTAACAGGGATGTTAGAATATGCCAGAGACTTTTGTAAGTCTTTAGCTGACACTCTAGGATTCTTCTTCACCTCATTGAGCAGTCTGCGCTGTGCTCTTGCAGTCATCTTTACAGGACAGCCACTCCTAGGGAGAGTAGCAGCCGTACGTTTCTCCATTTATAGACAATTTGTCTTACCATGTACTGATGAACAGCAAGGCTTTTGGAGATACTATTATAACCCTTTCCAGCTTTATGCAAGTGTGCGAGGCATCATTCACATCAGGCAATGCTTCTTGTGAAAAGCAAACCCAGAACTGGTGTGTGTTTTTTATAGGGCAGGGCAGCTGTAACCAACACCTCCAATCTCCTCTCATTGCCTGGACTCCAGTTGGCTGACACTTCACTCCAATTAGCTCTTGGAGATGTCATTAGTCTAGGGGTTCACATACTTTTTCCACCTGCACTGTGAATGTTTACATGGTGTGTTTAATAAAAACATGGTAACATTTAATTATTTGTGTGTAGGGATGAGCGAACTCGAACTGTATAGTTCGGGTTCGTACCGAATTTTGGGGTGTCCGTGACACGGACCCGAACCCGGACATTTTCGTAAAAGTCTGGGTTTGGGTTCGGTGTTCGTCGCTTTCTTGGCGCTTTTGTGACGCTTTCTTGGCGCTTTTTGAAAGGCTGCAAAGCAGCCAATCAACAAGCGTCATACTACTTGCCCCAAGAGGCCATCACAGCCATGCCTACTATTGGCATGGCTGTGATTGGCCAGAGCACCATGTGACCCAGCCTCTATTTAAGCTGGAGTCACATAGCGCCGCCCGTCACTCTGCTCTGATCAGCATAGGGAGAGGTTGCGGCTGTGACAGTAGGGCGAGATTAGGCAGATTAACTCCTCCAAAGGACTAGATTAATTAAACGATCTGCAGTTGTGGATCATTGAGCTGCTGATACTCAATTGCTCACTGTTTTTAGGCTGCCCAGACCGTTTGTCAGTCACTTTTTTCTGGGGTGATCGGCGGCCATTTTGTGTTTTGTGGTGCGCCAGCACAAGCTGCGACCAAGTGCATTTAACCCTCAATGGTGTGGTTGTTTTTTGGCTAAAGCCTAATTCAGGGTGAAGCTGTCACACCAAGTGCATTTAACCAGCAATAGTCTGTTTATTTTTTTGGCCATATACTACATCAGGGGCAAGCTGCGCCTGTCACCAAGTGCATTTAACCCTCAATGGTGTGGTTGTTTTTTGGCTAAAGCCTACATCAGGGTGAAGCTGTCACACCAAGTGCATTTAACCAGCAATAGTCTGTTTATTTTTTGGCCATATACTACATCAGGGGCAAGCTGCGCCTGTCACCAAGTGCATTTAACCCTCAATGGTGTGGTTGTTTTTTGGCTAAAGCCTACATCAGGGTGAAGCTGTCACACCAAGTGCATTTAACCAGCAATAGTCTGTTTATTTTTTGGCCATATACTACATCAGGGGCAAGCTGCGCCCGTCACCAAGTGCATTTAACCCTCAGTAGTGTGGTTGGTCAAGCTGTCACACCAAGTGCATTTAACCAGCAATAGTCTGTTCATTTTTTGGCCATATACTACATCAGGGGCAAGCTGCGCCCGTCACCAAGTGCATTTAACCCTCAGTAGTGTGGTTGGTCAAGCTGTCACACCAAGTGCATTTAACCAGCAATAGTCTGTTCATTTTTTGGCCATATACTACATCAGGGGCAAGCTGCGCCTGTCACCAAGTGCATTTAACCCTCAATGGTGTGGTTGTTTTTTGGCTAAAGCCTACATCAGGGTCAAGCTGTCACACCAAGTGCATTTAACCAGCAATAGTGTGGTTATTTTTTGGCCATATCCCAGTCTAATTCTGTCAGTAAATCCATACCGGTCACCCAGCGCCTAAATACTAGGCCACAAATTTATATCCCGCTAAATCTGTCGTTACCGCTGTACTGTCCTGGCTGGGCAAGTTATTTAGTGTCCGTCAAAGCACATTTTTTGTTCTGGGTTGAAAAACAATTCCCAATTTAGCAATTTCCTAATTTAGTGGTTTCTGCTGTATCAGAGCTATTTGAAATCTATCCCTAAAAGGGTATATAATATTCAAGGTGCACATAGGGTCATTCAGAATAACTTCACACACACGCTACTGTGCATTTCCAAGTCTAATTCTGTCAGTAAATCCGAACCAGTCACCCAGCGCCTAAATACTAGGCCTCAAATTTATATCCCGCTAAATCTGTCGTTACCGCTGTACTGTTCTGGCTGGGCAAGATATTTAGTGTCCGTCAAAGCACATTTTTTGTTCTGGGTTGAAAAACAATTCCCTATTTAGCAATTTCCTAATTTAGTGGTTTCTGCTGTATCAGAGCTATTTGAAATCTATCCCTAAAAGGGTATATAATATTCAAGGTGCACATAGGCTCATTCAGAATAACTTCACACACACGCTACTGTGCATTTCCAAGTCTAATTCTGTCAGTAAATCCATACCGGTCACCCAGCGCCTAAATACTAGGCCTCAAATTTATATTCAGCTGAATTTGAATACAATACATTGGGCCAAATAATATTTTTGTTGTTGTGGTGAACGATAACAATGAGGAAAACATCTAGTAAGGGACGCGGACGTGGATATGGTCATGGTGGTGTTAGTGGACCCTCTGGTGCTGGGAGAGGACGTGGCCGTTCTGCCACATCCACACGTCCTAGTGTACCAACTACCTCAGGTCCCAGTAGCCGCCAGAATTTACAGCGATATATGGTGGGGCCCAATGCCGTTCTAAGGATGGTAAGGCCTGAGCAGGTACAGGCATTAGTCAATTGGGTGGCCGACAGTGGATCCAGCACGTTCACATTATCTCCCACCCAGTCTTCTGCAGAAAGCGCACAGATGGCGCCTGAAAACCAACCCCATCAGTCTGTCACATCACCCCCATGCATACCAGGGAAACTGTCTGAGCCTCAAGTTATGCAGCAGTCTCTTATGCTGTTTGAAGACTCCGCTGGCAGGATTTCCCAAGGGCATCCACCTAGCCCTTCCCCAGCGGTGAAAGACATAGAATGCACTGACGCACAACAGCTTATGTTTCCTGATGATGAGGACATGGGAATACCACCTCAGCATGTCTCTGATGATGACGAAACACAGGTGCCAACTGCTGCGTCTTTCTGCAGTGTGCAGACTGAACAGGAGGTCAGGGATCAAGACTGGGTGGAAGACGATGCAGGGGACGATGAGGTCCTAGACCCCACATGGAATGAAGGTCGTGCCACTGACGTTCACAGTTCGGAGGAAGAGGCAGTGGTGAGACCGAGCCAATAGCGTAGCAAAAGAGGGAGCAGTGGGCAAAAGCAGAACACCCGCCGCCAAGAGACTCCGCCTGCTACTGACCGCCGCCATCTGGGACCGAGCACCCCAAAGGCAGCTTCAAGGAGTTCCCTGGCATGGCACTTCTTTAAACAATGTGCTGACGACAAGACCCGAGTGGTTTGCACGCTGTGCCATCAGAGCCTGAAGCGAGGCATTAACGTTCTGAACCTGAGCACAACCTGCATGACCAGGCACCTGCATGCAAAGCATGAACTGCAGTGGAGTAAACACCTTAAAACCAAGGAAGTCACTCAGGCTCCCCCTGCTACCTCTTCTGCTGCTGCCGCCTCGGCCTCTTCCTCTGCCTCTGGAGGAACGTTGGCACCTGCCGCCCAGCAAACAGGGGATGTACCACCAACACCACCACCACCTCCGTCACCAAGCATCTCAACCATGTCACACGGCAGCGTTCAGCTCTCCATCTCACAAACATTTGAGAGAAAGCGTAAATTCCCACCTAGCCACCCTCGATCCCTGGCCCTGAATGCTAGCATTTCTAAACTACTGGCCTATGAAATGCTGTCATTTAGGCTGGTGGACACAGACAGCTTCAAACAGCTCATG